>NW_020201168.1:60797-68745 GCF_001531365.2 Cynara cardunculus var. scolymus | reverse complement strand
GGAATTTTATTAAAATAAAACCCGTAGTCTCTGAGCTGTGTCTGCATCCATAGCACTTGAGAACAGCAGCTTGCAGCAGCTACATATTCTGCTTCGGCAGTGGAAATGGAAACRCARTTMTGTTTCTTTGATGCCCAGCTGACTAGCTTGTTTCCCAAAAACTGTAGATGTCCTGTTGTACTTTTCATGTCCAACATACAGCCTGCATAGTCTGCATCTGAATAAGCTGTCAGTTCAAAACTAGTACCCTTGGGATACCAGAGTCCAAGATTAGCAGTCCCTTTAAGATATCGGAAAATGCGCTTAACGGCATTTAGATGGGACTCCTTTGGATTAGCCTGATATCTGGCACAAAGATGTGTTGAAAACATTATATCAGGTCTACAAGACGTCAAATACATCAAAGAACCTATCATGCCTCGATATGTTTTCTGATCAACAACTTTTTCCAAAAGGATCAGCATGGATTTTCGTTCCATGAGCCATAGGTGTTTTGATAGATGAACAGTATTCCATATTAAATTTATTCAGGATATCTAAAATATATTTTGTTTGACAAATAAARATAYCCGAAGATAATTGTTTTACTTGAAGACCTAAAAAGAAGTTCATCTCACCCATCATACTCATTTTAAAACGGGAAACCATCAAGGCAGAAAAGTTTTTACAGTATTTGGGGTTTGTAGATCCAAATATTATGTCGTCTACATAAATTTGTATCAAAATAATATCAGACTTTTCCTTTTTAATGAAAAGGGTTGTGTCAATGTTACCTTTCGAGAAGCCTGACTTTACTAGAAACTCTGATAAGATGGCATACAAGGCTCTCGGAGCTTGTTTAAGGCCGTAAAGAGCTCGGTCAAGGATGTAGACATGATCCAGCTTTGACTGATCAACAAAACCCTCCGGTTGTGAAAGTAGACTTCCTCCTTGAGAAGACCATACAGAAATGTTGTCTTGACGTCCATCTAAGCTTTTGTGTGTCGCGTACGCCACGAACATCCGTATTGCTTCAATTCTTGCAACCGGGGCAAAAGTTTTGTCATAGTCAACGCCTTCTTATTGATTATATCCTTTAACAACGAGTCGTGCCTTATTTCTGACCACAACACCATCTTCGTCCTTTTTATTTTTGAAAACCCATTTAGTACCGATAATCGTCTTGTTGTTGGGACGTGGTACTAATCTCCAGACTTTGAGTGCTTCGAACTGGTTTAACTCTTCTTGCATTGCTAATATCCAATCCAGATCAGCCAAGGCTTCGGAAACCTTAGTCGGCTCAATAGTACTCAAGAACGTGGAATAAAGACACTCATTAGCCGTCGCAGACCTTGTACGAATGGGTGCTGATGGATCACCAATTACTTGATGTATTGGGTGATTTCGGGTCCACTTCTTGCTATGAAGTAGGGGAATATAGGAGCTTTGATCTAAGTTTTGATCAGTGTAGGTACTTGGGGAGTTTATAGGAATGGGTTCAGGTGAAGGTTCAATATTAGGAACTGGAATAGGTTGAATATCTGGTTGAGGTGGATTATTATTGTCTTGTTCGACCGATACCTCTTGCACTTCAGAATTTTCACCCTCTTCATGCTGAACAAGATTGTTCGGATTTTCCATCTCTATTTCTTCATCCACTACTTCCGTTTCCTCTTCTGTTTCAGTTACTGGCACATCAGGAGATGGACCAGATAATTGTTGTTCACTTGTATTATCCCTGGACAAAACATTAGACTGATTAGATTTATTATCAAAATATTCTTCATAAAAGTTCTCAAATAAGGAATCTAAATCAGCTTTTTTAGTATTAGATGACTCAGGTTGATCAGCTTTCCGTGTAGTGTTAATTATCAGCCCGGGTCCTGAACAGAATTGTTCAGAAGCCACATCAATGACCTCATCAAAGGATATGTTTACACTTTCATTGATGATTTTGGTCCTTTTATTGAAGACCCTATATGCGGCAGATGTCTTTGAGTAGCCAACAGAAACTACTTCATCAGCTTTAGCAGCGAACTTCCCTCTATCCTCTCTGTCATTTAGAATGAAGCACCTGCAACCAAAAACTCGGAAAATTTTGATATATTAGGTATCCTTTTATTTATTATTTCATACGGAGTTTTACCAAACCTTTTATTTACAAGAGCGCGGTTCTGAGTAAAACAAGCAGTTGCTACTGCTTCAGCTCATAAAAATAATGGAAGATTAGAGCATGTAAGTAATGTTTGCGCCGCTTCCACTAACGTTCTGTTCTTTCGCTTAACGACACCATTTTGTTGCGGTGTCTGGGCTGCCGAAAACGTATGTGAAATACCGATGGATTCGAGGAATTAACCGAGTGTGTTACTCTTGAATTCAGTTCCGTTGTCAGTTCTGATTTTCTGAACTTGAAGTTGCAGATTATTTTGAACTGTCTTCAAGAATGAAATAATCGTCTCGGCCGCTTCATCCTTTGACCGCAGAAAATGAACTCAGGTATATCTGGAATAGTCCTCGACTATGACCAGCACATACTTTTTACTGTTGATGCTTTGGACTCGCATAGGACCGCAAAGATCCATATGAAGTAAGTGTAGAGGACGTTCGGTATTGAACTCTGTTTTCAGCTTGTGTGAAGCTTTCTTCAGTTTGCTCATCTCGCATGCACCGCAAACGTGGTCTTTATGAAACTTTAGTTCTGGGATTCCTTTGACCAAGTTGTCACAAACCAACTTGTTAAGATACTTGAAGTTTAAGTGTGAAAGTCGTCGATGCCATAACAGATTCTGCTTTAAAGATGCCTTGGATATCAAGCAGACGTCTGTATCCACTTGTGTATTTGATAGGTCAATCGTGTAGAGATTTGATCTTCTTATTCCAGCTAAGAGCTCCTTACCATCAGTAGTTCGGATGCTGCATTCGTTAGCTCAGACTTCTAGATTTTTATCACATAATTGACCTATACTAAACGGATTATGTCCAAGTCCTTCGACAAACGACACTTTCTTAATAGACAAGTTCCCAGAAATTACGTCACCGTATCCAAGGATAGGCGCGTATTGATTGTTTCCAAACCTTATCGTACCTCCAAATGATTCAACATAGTTAGCTAAAAGATCTTTTCTACCAGTCATGTGCTTAGAACATCCGGAGTCTAAGAACCACACATGCCGGTTAACCTCAAAAAGTGAATCAATTGGATTTTGGTACCCATTTTAGTTTTGGACCTTTAAGCTCAGTTTTCGTTGGTGGTATACTATAAGTACCAAACCAACGCTCTTTAAAATGCAATTTCTTAGATAAAACAGAAAGCGCAGAATGCATGAAATGATAAGGTTTAAAGTAAGTAAAAGACTTAAGTAATTCATTCACTCTACATGGATAACAATTATTTTTACTATTTCTTATATCAAACAATTCATCAACTGAATATCTTATTACAGAATTATTCAATATTGAATCATTTAATACATATTTAGTAAATTTATTCTTCTTCTGTTGAGTTGATGATTTGTCTTCTTTTTTTACTCTCCAAATAGTCTTAAACTTCAACGCCTTATCTGAAATAGGAAAAAGAAAATTATCAGATTTAATTGAATGTCGAACTTTTTGTTTATTTTTCTTTGTAAGTTTCTACTATTTCCTCGAATTCTTTTTAGTTTTATTCTTTTTATAATACACATCCTCGGAAACAGGTTTTTGACTAAAATTCTTTTCAAAATCTGAAGCTAAATCGGAATCCGCAGTCATATTATTTTTAACTATAAAATCTTCATGACTGGGTAAATTGTTTGAAAAAACAAAACAGTCAATCTCATTATCTAAACAAACATCTGAGTTTAAGATATTTGAAAAATTAATTTCTTCATTATTAATTTCTTTTGAATCGGAGGCTTCACTTAAATATTTTTCGCACGAAAAATACTCAGACTCAACATGTTCCGTTTTTATTTTAGAATTTTGTAAATCTTCAATTTTATTTAAAAATTCTTGTATCTGTTTATTAAATGAAAGTCTTTCTTCAGTTAAAATCTTTTCCAACTGAACCACTTGTTTTTTCTAAAATTAGAGTAGGAGTGTAAAGCTTTGGTTCAGTTGGTTTTGATTCAAGTTCTGCCTTTGAATAACTGTGAAAATAATTTGTTGAAAGTGCAGAGTCTTGATTATTATAACTTTCATTGAGGTTTGTATAGTTAAACGGAACTTGCATTTTATCTTTTCTTTGGCGATTGTAATTTTCTCGTTGTTCGACCTCATCAGAAGATTTTGTAAATTTTACCGAAAACTCGGGACCACAATCAAGATATTCAAATTTATACAAGGTCGGGGCATAATATAAAGTTTTTCCTAAAAAATTCGTATTTTCATACCCCAACCCTTCCCGAGGGTTAAAGAATCTCGCTTCAGATGGTTTGTTTAGGAAAATGGTTTGATCAGTTTGTCCGCGTTTATATAAAACTTCCTCTTTAGACTTCAGTTTTTCATTTAATTGAATTATTTGAAGTTCAAGCTTACTTATTTTAACAATTTGTTCTTCATTAACTAATTCTAATGATTTATAATTTTCCTTTAAATCAGATAATTCGACTTTTAAGATATTTGATATTTTTATCAAATAATTTGGACTCAGATAACAAAGATTTAGCCCAGTCCAAGTGTCCAGCATTTTCATTAAACAATTTGATGTATTTTTCTTTTTGCCTTTTTAACTCTTTTTCAAAATTGTTTGAACGCATTTTTTCTGATTTTAATTCTTGCTGGAAAGATTGGAGTTTGAGCATCATCTTATGCATCTATTTAATGCATGATTGCTCAAATATCTCTTCATTCATTTCAGCACTCTGTTCTTCTTCTTCATCTGAAGAACAGTTATCTGATTTAGCCATCAAGCACACGTGCGCAACAGCTTCAGTTTCTTCCTCTTCATCAGTCAGATTTAGCCAGTGATCATCCTCTACCATAAGCGCTTTCCCGACATCTCTTTGTTTAGAGAGAATAAATTTATTTTTGTAGTAGTCGGTATTTCGAGTTACCGGCTTCCAACAATTTACAACAAAGTAACCTAGCTTGCCACAGTTATAACATTTAGTGTTCTCGTCAGCTACGCCTTTGCCAAACTTCTTTTTCTCTTCCGGCTTTTTCTCGTACTTCTTCTCAAACCTCTTTTCTTCATATTTCTTCTTCTCGCAAAATTTGTCTTTGTATTCATATTTTGAGCCCGACGAGAATCTTTGGTTGTTCGAGTGTGGCCGTTTCGGGAACTTCTTTTGGAATAATTTAGTGAGCATCGCCATGGCATGTCTAATTTCTGACATTTCAGAGTCTGAATCTGAACTGTTACTTTCTTCTTTTTCAGATTCACTTGATTGGCTAACTTCCTTCACTTGCTTTCCAAATCTGCTCTTTACTTTCTTCTCTTTCTTCTCAGATACAAAAGCCAAAGGATCAGCAAATTCCTTCTCTTTCTTCTTCTTTAAACTTCGGATCTCCAAAACATCTTCCTCGTTTTCCTTTAGACTTTCATAGATTTCATGAAATCAATATTAGATAATGATTTATTGAATCTGATATGATTAGCAAATGGTTTCCACTCTGGTTGAAGATTGTTGAGGAATTTAACATTTATCTCTATTACAGTTTTAGAGATTCCGTTCTTTGTCGGATCATTAAGTAGTCTGGTAAGCCTATCATAGACATCATCAAGGCTCTCACCATCTTTAGCCTTGAATTCTTCATATGCTGATATATTGTTAGTAATTTTCAACTGAGTTCCCACTCTAGAACCCATCATCATCTTTTCAATTTGAACCCACATGCTGTGACCAGATGATTTATGACTGTCAATGCTGGTGTAAATGTCATTGGTYAGTGCTTGCATCATGTAGGACTTGCAAAGCACATCAGCATGGGCTCTTTTTCTTTCTTGAGCTGAATATCTGAATTTTTCTTTGATAACAGTCTGAGCAAGTATGCCTTGTTCTGGAATAGCAGGTATCTCTCGGTAGTACACAACAGGACCTTCCATCAGGGATTCTATAATCAGATCTCCTTCTTTCATCCATTATATGAAATTCAGAAATCTATCTCTCCATTGATTATAGTCTCCGCGAAAAAGCACTGGTGGCTTGGTGTCAGTACCGATAGCCATTGCTTCCCTTGAACTCATTTTATCAGTTCGTATGATATAGGATCAACTACAGTTCAAAGTTTGTATTAAAGGATCAGTATACAAAAATATATCTGATAAATCTCAAACAAGAATATGCACTCATTCAACACTTGGAAAAATTAAGCACACAAGCTTATCCGGATTAGGAATCCGGTCAAGCTTATCCGGATTAGAAGTCCGGACAAAGTAGATAAGTTTTTTAACAACAAAAAGAAGTTATCCGGATTAGTAGTCCGGACAACAAAGAATTGTAAATCGCACAATCAACAGTCAACTAAGTCAAAGTACGAACAAACAAATCCGCTTAAAATTCAAAACCACTTCAGATAAAATTCAAAATCACTTCAGATTTAAATCGATCACAAGTAAAAGTCAAAATCCGTTCACAAATTCGTCCAAAAATACAAAGTCAAAGTACGATCATTCAATAGTCAAAGTCAAAGTACGATCATTCAATAGATTCAACACATAATAAATCGCTCAATCTTAACCCTTAAATCGCTTACCAATTCGCTCAGGCTATAACCAGACTTCAAATAAATCGCACAAAGTACAAGCCTTAGTAAAGCGAATTTTCTTAATCGCTCAATAATCCGCACAAAATACAATCAACTTACCAAGCGGTGTATTTAAATCACTCAACAATCCGCACAAGAGTCGATCGATTTACTTCTTAATCCAATCACGACTTACTCGGTTTAGCCTAATATGATCAAATCCAATTCACACACAAAAATAATACAAGTCTAAATCGCACAAGCTTTAAGCGATAAACGCATAAATCGACCAAGAGTTAATCGAATTAAAATTCAACCAAAAACACAAATTTCACACTTTTTCACCAGAATTTTGGATCAAAACATGAAAAATTATGAATTTTAAAGAACATTCAACAATTTACGAAAACTCAAAAATCGATCAAATCTGGTTCAAAACTTGTTTAAAATCAAAAATAGTGTGAATCAAACTTGTGTTCTATCCAATTGCGAATCTAGCGATGCTAAGTATATATATTAACTATCAAAATTCAACCAAATTAAGCTCAAATACAGATTCTGGAAGAAGAACAAATATGAAGAGATGAAGAACTCAGATCGATAATCCACTAAAATCGTGCAAATTCGTGTAAATTTGTTCAATCCTCTAATCAAACTGCTGCATCTTGCTCTGATTCCAATTGAAATGTCCAATTCTCATACAAACATGACAATGATCTTCAAGAACAAGATGAATAAGATGAAGAGAGAGTAGATCACCAAATGTCTCTTGATTGATTGAGAGAGAGTTACAAGCTAAACTTAGATTACAGAATGGTTAGTGAAATTGCTAATGACTTGCTAATGATAATTACAAAGGAAACTACTATTTATACTAAGAAAGGAATAAAACTATTCTATTACAAAACATGTAAAATATGGAGAACTTGAATACAACAATAGCGCGCATACTCGAACCCAACATCTTTCTAAAAGTTCACATGGCCAACTGGAATTCTGCATATAGTGTGAGTTCCCTCACCAAACCAAAAAAGAAAACAATGTCTTATTCCTCAAAAGTCTCGGCGATGAGTGGACTCAACTGTCGATGTCCCTCCAAGCAAATCAGGACTAGACAGTTGGTCGCTTCATGACGTCTATGGAACTATTGCTGCTCAAGAGAAAGATATATTGAAGAGGAAGTTGTCCATCGGTGGACCCTTTCCCTTGCTGCAGAAGAGAAGGAGAATACAAGGATGTTCATCCTCTCTCTCAGTGATTTGATGATAATCCCTTTTCTCTTTCACGTTGTATTTGTGTTTCT
>NW_020201168.1:58432-60302 GCF_001531365.2 Cynara cardunculus var. scolymus | reverse complement strand
GTACTATTCACTGTAGCAAAGGACAAGCCTTCCTCTTAAGGTTTGACACGCACTCTAAACCTATCATATTGCATTAAATGATCATTTAATGCACTGGGTATAAATAGAATTGTTTCTTCTCTATACAGAGAGCGCGCATCTCTCTCTAACATTATTCTTACTTCAAGCATCTTTCAGCTTAAGTAAAGGATCTTTCTTTTAGCAATCTCTTTTCTTGTATTTGCTAAAGCTTTCTGTATACCCAAAGATTGTTTAGATAGGTTTTTATTACCTTATCTTTCCGCAAACAATCTTGTAAAATCTGTATTGATCTTCTCTATCAATATATATTTTAAATTTGAAAATATTGTTTGTTTGTATTCATCCCCCCCCTTCTACAAATTGTTTTTCTTCTTGTAGACCCTTACGGAACCAACAAGTGGTATCAGAGCAGTGTTTTCTTTCTTTCCTTGTGTTTGGCTAATTTTATGTATTAATTTATCTCTTCTTGGATAACTTACTGCTTACAAATGGCTTTACAAATTACAAACACACACACACACAAGATAATGGCTCTCTTGCCAAACCTCCCTGGTTTGTCCGTGACAACTTTAGTCTCTGGAAGAACCGGATGTCCCTATTTCTGGAAGGTGTGGATCCTGAAATTCCATATTACATAGAAAATGGACCATATATTCCATTTGCTGTTGTTCCGGCTGTTCCAGAAACAGCTACGACTGCCGTGTTTCCTGAACGGCAGATTCCAAAGCTTCCACATCAGTGGAGCGATGATGACAAGAAGAAAATAGCTATAGACACGCGTGCTTGGTCTATAATAGCTATGTCTCTTCCTGATGAGATCTATCACTCAGTGATGAAACTCAAAACTTTTAAATCTGTATGGGATACACTTTGTGTCCAATATGAAGGAACCACTCAGGTTCATGAGACTAGAAAGATCAATCTAGAAAAACAGTATGAAAGCTTTCTCTGTGGAAAGTCTGAGACGCTGTCTGAAGTACATCAAATATTTAATTACCTTCTTATTGATCTTAGGGATGTCGGCAGGGAATATTCTAATTCTGAAACCTTGACTGAGTTTCTAGAATGCCTTCCTGTGCCTTGGGACACCTTTTCCATGTGTCTCAAGATGTCAAATGACATGTCCACTCTTTCTCTTTCTACCTTATACGTGATTCTGCTTAATCATGAGCAATCTCGTCAACTGAAAAGAAATATTGTAAAAGAATCCAGAGAAATGAAAAGCTCTCCTTTAGCTTTGATCTCTGAAACTTCTCCAGTTGAAACTTCTACTCCTTTTGTTTCTTCTCTACCTCCCGTGGTCATCACGGAGATAGATTCTTCTGAGGACATTCCAGAATCTGATTTAACAGATTTTGATGAGTCCCTGGCACTCCTGACTAAGTCTTCAGGAGGTTCGCCAGCAAGAGCAATTTCTGCAGATCTCCTCAGTTATCCCTAAGGGAGAAGCCAATGTCTGAAAGAATAGACAAGGCTTCAGCTGTCTGCTACAACTGTCACCGGCCCGGACATTTTGCAGGTGAATGTAGATCAAAGAAGACTGCGATGCCATCTTCTAAAGCTTCCTCCTCCTTCAGGACCAAAAGATGAAAAATACTTAAAACTGAAGGAGAAATACAAGAAGATGAAGAATAACCAGCGAAAGGCTAAAGGCCTTATTGCTGAAGAGCATGACTGGGCTGAATCATCTGATTAATCATATTCAGACGAAGAGGATAAAGCCTATGTATGCTTGATGGCCATTGATGCTGATAAAGAATCTTCTAAAGCATCTACCTCCTTTGAGCCATCTTCTTTTACTCAGGATGTCAAAGGCATATGGTATCTGGACAGTGGATGTTCAAGACAT
>NW_020201168.1:55113-56408 GCF_001531365.2 Cynara cardunculus var. scolymus | reverse complement strand
GAACCGTCGTCTTTCTCTCTCTCATATTTCTTCTCTCTCTACTCTTTCCTATAAATATGAGATTTCTTCTTMACTTTTCTCTTTACGCTTTCAAAATCATTAGACGAACCTCCGCTAATATTTTCTCCAAAGCAAGAACTCTCTTCAAACCATCTTTTTCGACCTATCCTTTTCACATTCCAAAGGTCAGAATCTTCTTTTCTTCTATGTTTTTAAGAAATGTGTTTAATCTTTAAGACCTCGTTCTCTTAATGCATTAAACTGTAAAGATTTTTAATTATTTCCTTCTTGATTAACAAATCTATTTCTTTATACACATTCTACTTGAAAAACCCTATTTTTTATGGTTTTTTTCAAAAGAAGTTTTTCCTTGTTTAAATTTTTTTTCTATAATCTTGGTACAATTCTAACCCTATATCTTCCTGTCTATGTTATTTCTTTAACAAAATACAGATGGCTGCCAAGAACGTCAACTTCAACATTGATGAGATCTCTATCAAGGCCAACAACCATATTGCCTTGCTAGAGATACCCTCCACAAGAGCCTTCTACCAAGAGGAGGCAAACTTCCTCAAACAGTCGTCCCTTGGATATGCTCTCAACCATGAGCCTCTCATGGTTAAGGAACTTCTCCAGCAGTTCTGGTACACTACTGAGGTGGTCGAGGTCCAAGATGAAGATGGACGCACTATGGAGCAAGTCCACTTCACCTTCAACCATATGAAAGTGAACTTTGGGGTTTCTACACTCCAATCAGCTCTCCGTCTTCCCAGGGGTCCCTTCGACAGCGAACCCTCCACCACCGAGATCATTTCCTTCCTCGATGCCATTTGCTACCAGTGGCCAATGAAGAATGACTCCAGCGCTCCTCTCAAATCCCTCACGAAGATTGAGAAAAACAGGATATCAGCTGTCTGACAATACCTGTTTTCTCATTTCATCCTGTGCATGGGTAGAAAAACTGGCGGTCAGGACCAGGCCTCCAGGATTGCCTTGATCATAGGCGTTTCTGTGATTCAGCGTCGCAATATAAATTATGTTGTAGTCATTTTTGATGACCTGGTGCTGAAGCTGAACAAGCGCCAGCGAGAAAAGGTGGTGCCTTACACCAGGTTTCTTTCGATGGTATTGAATAAAATCTTTTAAAAGTCTTTACCCCAAAGAAGAAAACCTTCCAACATTTAGGCTTGGACCCAGCATTATGGATCATAAGCTAAGGGACAGTGATGTGCCACTTTCTTCCATTGTGTCCATCACTAACTCTTCCTCTCAGGTGGTCAGGACAAGGGCAAACC
>NW_020201168.1:35707-53698 GCF_001531365.2 Cynara cardunculus var. scolymus | reverse complement strand
TGATCCTTCACCAAGACCTCTAATTCCCTATCTAGTCTAAATAAGCAAGGAAATTTCTCATGAAGTCAAAAATTACCCAGCCATTTCTCAAACCAAAACCGAGTATCACCCTCCTCACCCACCTTTTTCCAGAAAGAGTCTGAGAAAGGGACCCAGTTTTCTCTAAATCTTTACTTACTTTCAAGATCCCAATCTACTCATTTTCCAACCCCTCCACTCACCTCGAGAACCTAATAAAACCTGAACTATCCGAGGAAGTTGTGAGACGCCACCACCATTTCTTTAAGAGACCCAAATTAGCGGCGCAAAGGCTGCCTACACCGGACCCCCCCAAGCGAAAATCATTTTATATTGTTTCCCATTTTCCCAGGCACATTTCTTCAGAGAATCTGACCCCCCCCCCCCCGAAAAAAAAGAACACATGTCTCATACTTTCGAGAATCTTAATGAACCGAGTCGACACACGAAAAATGGAGAAGTAAGGTGGTAGGCTACTAAGGACATATTTCACAAGCATTAGTCGACCCCCAAATAAAGACATCGAGCCCTCCAAGACAATAATTGATTTAAACTTGTCAATGACTATATTCCAAATTTTATTTTGGCTCATATCTTTTTCTAAATCGGGAGCCCCAAGTATTTAAAAGGTAAAGAGTTGAAATCACATCACATCTCCGAAGTCATAATTCATATTTCATTATCCGACACCCCAAGTCTTACAACTTCCTTTTTGCGACATTAATTTTTATACCTGAAGCTAACTAGAAACATTTGAGAATCTCCATTAAACTTTTCAAATTGGTGACATTCCAATCTCCATAGAAACTTGTGTCATCCGCAATTTAAAGGCTGTGAGACACAAACATTGTTCCACCCCACTAGGATGTCTTTAGAAACCCCGTGACATCTAGCCTTGTGCATAAAAACATTAAAGAGATGAGGGATCTCCTTGATTAACACCCCCTTCGCATTTTAAATTTCGAATACGGAGATCTATTAACAAGCATCGAGACAGCTGCCAAACTCAAACAAACTAGAATCTGCTAGACCCACTTTCCACCAAATCTCATTTGAATCATTATATCTTTAAGGTAGTCCCAATTAATACAATCAAACGCCTTCCCAAAATCTACTTTGAATATGGACGATTTTCTTCCATTTTTTTCACGAACGATAAGGAAGAGTCTGCTATGAGAACGCCATCTAGAATGTATGTTCCTTCCACAAAAGCTCTTTGTTCCACCCCGATAAGTTTATGATTACTTTCTTGAGACACTTGGCTAGGGTTTTCACGATAATTTTATATGAATACCTAAGAAAGCTAATAGGATGGAAGTCACTGAAGTTTAGCGGGTCTGAAACTTTTGGAATTAAAGCTTGAAAGGAGGAATTGCAACCCGTGTTGATCTTTTCGAACTCCCGAAAATGATCCATCATGTTCATCACCTCTCCTCTTGATAATATTCCAACGATTCTTGATGAATTTAAAACTAAAACCATTTGAGCCAAAGGCCTTTGAAGACCCACACTGTTGAATTGACATCCAACGTTCAGTTTCTAAAAACATAGCTCAAGAAGATCGTTGTCCTCGCTACTGAATTGCTTAAATCAACCACTTTGAAGTTTGGCTCTATTGCACCTAGTATTTTCAATATTGGTTTTGAAGTATATTGATCCTCTCTCTCAGTGATTTGATGATAATCCMTTTTCTCTTTCACGTTGTATTTGTGTTTCTGTATTTTCAGTTCCAGCGATCTTCACTGAGTATGTTCAGTGATCGCTGAAGAACTTGCATTGTAAATCTATCAGAGACAGCAATACTTCAAGAAGACGACACTCACATCAAAGAACCTTTAGCAAACGTCGAAGACTGAAACTGAAGATTAGAGACCGGCGAGTACATGATCTGAAGCAGTATTCAGTGATTACAAGCCTGTCTATATATGTGTGAAGACTGCTCTAGCTTCAGCGAATGATGATGAGACCTTCAGGTCATTCCAGCATTTAGCGATCAAAGGAAGCTTGCTTAGCACGATTGTTGTTGTCTTGTCCTTATGCACACAAAGGAAAAACCCATACCCTTACAAAATTCAGTACGGTACAGAGCCGATTAGTCGACTCTTTGTCCACCAACTTTAGGTAAGGATGTCTGCTCAGAAATAGTGCTTTTGTACTATTCACTGTAGCAAAGGACAAGCCTTCCTCTTAAGGTTTGACACGCACTCTACACCTACCATATTGCAGTAAATGATCATTTAATGCATTGGGTATAAATAGAAGTGTTTCTTCTCCATATAGAGAGCGCGCATCTCTCTCTAACCTTATTCTTACTTCAAGCATCTTTCAGCTTAAGTAAAGGATCTTTCTTTTAGCAATCTCTTTTCTTGTATTTGCTAAAGCTTTGTATGTAACCAAAGATTGTTTAGATATGTTTTTATTACCTTATCTTTCTGCAAACAATCTTGTAAAATCTGTATTGATCTTCTCTATCAATATATATTTTAAATTTGAAAATATTTTGTTTGTATTCATCCCCCCCTTCTACAAACTGTTTCTCTTCTTGTAGACCCTTACGGGACCAACAAATGAGTTCTACCAGAGAACACAAGAAGAAAAGCAAGAAGGCACTAGTAATGGAGTCAGAATCCGAAGAAGAAGCATTTGACTCTGATGATGACCTCAAAGCTTTTGCCAAGTCTCTGTCCTTCATAACTAAACAATTCCAGAAGAAGTTCGTCAAGAAGCCCTATAAAAGAAGAGACTCCAGAAGGGAGAAGTATCAGCCTTCCTATGAACAAAAGCCGATGAAATTTCATCAAAAAGATGAAAGAAGAGAAGGAAGAGAAGACAGAGAGGAAAGAAGAGAGGACAGAAGAGAAGGAGATGAAAGGAAAGATGGTCTTCCTGCTACAGATGTGGGAAGATAGACCACTTTTCCAAAGAATGCAGAGGACAACTGTGAGTCCTCTATAAGATCAATCTTCATAAACCTTCAAGAATCAATGGCAGATCTGGATATTCTTTCAAGAACTTTGAGAGAAGATGAGAGAGAAATAGTCAAACCTTCAATGTTGGTCAAACTCTATATTACGTAAAATGAATTTTACAATTAGGCTCTTATACAAAATACTCTAAGACTAATCTATTTATAGGGTCAAACAATAACCCTTCAAAGTCAAAGTCAAACTATCTAGAAAAGTCAAACACAATGACTTATACAATTATAGACAAAATTAACTTTCATGACGTATACAATTTATCACTGATTTTCAGTCCTAAAAACAACTGGTAAAGGATGCTGACTACTACAAGAACAAGTACAAGTACAATCCTAAAAAGCGAAGCCTGATGGCTGAGAAAGAGAATTGGGTGTCGGATTCTTCGTCTGATGAAGAAGACAAGGCACTCATATGCCTCATGGCCAGATCCAATGTAGAATCTGCCTCTGACTCCGATGACTAGGTATGTGATTCTTCCATCGATGAAACCAACTCTGCTCAATCAAAGCTAGAGTTAAGGGTTATGAAACTTTCAGAAGATTTTCTCAAACTTAAAGAAAAATTAAATTTTGAAAAATCTGAAAGATTAAAAGTTGAAAAAGAAGTCAGTTTCTACAAAAGAGAGACTGATCTTTTCACTGAAGAAAAGGCTGAATTGGTTAAGGATAAAACTCGCATTGCATCACTGAAAAAATCAGAGGAAGAAAAACTTCTGGATCTAAACAAGATAATAACCAAAGATTTAGAAAAGAAGGTAAAGGCCTTGAAAGAATTTAAGGTAGAAAGACTTAATTCAGTGGCTCTTCAAGATTTCTTCCAAAAAGAAAGGGAGATTCTTCATCAAAAGCTTCAAACCAATGAACTCTTGATGAAGAAATACAAAGATTCCCAAGATGTATATGAAAAACTTAATGGACAAAAGGATTATCAAGAAATTGGATTCAATGATCTTGACTCTTTCATCGAGACTAAGAAATCCACCCTTGAATCCACTTTAGAACTTGGATGTGTTAAAAAACCCGTCTTTTATCCAAAACCAAAAGCAAATTTCAAAAGGGTAAAAGTCGATGGAAAAACCGTTCACTTGAGGCAAAACTTTGAGAATGTAGTTTATGAGAGCAGCACAAGTAAGAACAATGATGAAAAGGATGATGCCTCCAAACCAGAGAACGATGGAAACCTTATGGTTAAACCAGAGGCTCTGGTTTTCAATCCCACAAGTTCATCAGCAAGTGCTGTCGATGGAACATAAAATCTTAGTAAGGAACCATCATCTGATGGATCGATGAACAATTCAAATAACAATGAAAGTTCATCTAAGAAATCAGAAGCGATGGAACTCCCAACAGACCATTCTGAACCATCAACCTCAGAACCCATCGCTCCCAAAAACATCCTTGAAAATTTTGATTTCGAGAAATTTGCGAGAGACTCTCTTGATTCTGACTCTGAAGAAGCAATAATCTATGAATCACCAGAGATCATTGAGGATAAGAAACCTCAAACTTCCAAAACCCCAATGAAATCTAAAATTCCAGAAGCTATGAATTCTTCAGACAAAGGAAAAGAAAAATTGAAAAACGTTAAGTCTGCCAAAGATACTTCACAAGGCCCAATCATTCCATCTAAATTCATTAAGTTTACTCGTGAACAGAAACAGAAGGAGTCTGCTTCTGAAAATTCTAACCTGCACTTTTCTTCTCCTTCAGCTAAAGGGAAAAAGCCTCTTCTTAGGAAAGAAGTAAAACCCACGCCTGCCCCTTCAAATAAAAAGTCTGCACTAGATAGAAAGTTTGTAAAAACAACCAATGCTAGGACAGAATCTTCACCCTTTGCTTTTACTTCTTCTTCATCGAATAAAAAGAAATTTGTTAAACACTCTTGTCTAAAAACTCCAAACTGTCAATGTTTAACTCTTTTACAAAACCTGAGGAATCATATGTTAAATCATCGTTGCATTTTTTCTAAGCATGTCTATCATTATAAAAATGTTAAGGCTCATGAAAATAAGAAAAATCCCAAACCTACCAAGGCCAAGGGCGATGGAAATAAACCCAAGCCTGCAAAGGCTAAAGGAAATGGAAATCAACCCAATTCCAAAAGGGCTGATGAAAAGAAAAATGTCGTATCCCGGACTAACAAACGTGGACCCATTATGAAATGGGTACCTAAAAACCCTTAACTTTTCTTGCAGGACTAGCATGTGCAACCATGGTATATGAATTCAGGTTGCTCCAGGCACATGACTGGTGATAAAAGTCAGTTGTCTTCCTTCATCGAAAAATCTTGAGGCTCTATTACTTTGGAGACAGCAACAAGGGAACCATCAAGGGATACGACACACTCATGAAAGGAAACATCTCTATCAATAAAGTGGCTTATGTTGAAGGCTTGAAGCATAATCTACTAAGCATAAACCAATTCTGTGACTAGGGTCTTGAAGTCAAATTTCGCAAAGGTTTCTGCATCATCAAAACAAAGCCCGGCCAAACCATCATCAAGGCGAAGAGAGAAAGAAACCTCTATCTTTTGGACTTTCATTCCTCTGTAGGTCAAGACACTCTTTGCCTTATCTTCCATAAGAGTGATAGAAATTGGCTATGGCACCAGAAATTCTCACATCTAAACTTTGATATCCTGAAGAAGTTAGCCAAATAGAAGCTGGTCAAGGGGATTCCTGATCTCAACTTTGAAAAAGACTACATCTGCTCAGCCTGTGAGATGGGGAAGCTGAAACGGGCCTCTCACATAACTAAGTCAGAAACCTCCTGCTCCAAGCCCTTGGACATGATCCACATCGACCTCTATGGGCCAATATCCACTCAAAGCCTCTCGGGAAAGAAGTACATCCTAGTACTTGTTGATGAATACTCAAGATACACATGGGTTGAATTCGTCAAGAAGAAATCAGATGTTCCTGACCTTCTCATCGCGGTGATGAAAAAGCTCCAAGTCCTTCTCCATTGCAAACTCAGCAAAGTTAGAAGTGACAATGGAACAGAATTCAAGAATACCAAAATTGATGAATACTTCATCAGTAAAGGTATTTCTCAAAACTTTTCATCTGCCATAACTCCACAATAAAACGGAGTCGTTGAGCGAAGGAACATAACCCTAGTGGAAGTAGCAAGGACCATGCTTGCTTCATCATAGCTACCAATCTCCTTCTGGGCCGAGCATGCTTCACCCAGAACCGATCCATCAACAACAAGAGGCACTAGAAGACACCATATAAACTCATCAACCAACGACGTCCCAATGTCAAATATTTCCATGTCTTTGGGTACATACTCAATGCTAGGGAATATCTTGGCAAATTCGACAAGAAGACTGATGAAGGCATATTTTTGGGTTACTCTCAAACTGCCAAGGCCTACAGAGTGTTCATCAAAAAGACAAAGATCGTCATAGAAAGCATCAATGTGTCCTTCGATAATTCTTCACTATTGACTTATGGACACAGCAGTTTAGGACTCGGGCTATCACAAAGAGCGTCTGATTCATCACTTTGCAAACCCAATGAATCAGAGTTGGATCATATATTTGAAGACATCTTTGAAGAAGAAGTAGTCTCTGGACAAGCACCAATTGAAGAACCTTCTTGCAGAGCCGATGAAGCACATGAAGTCTCCAATGTTGAAGGTACAACTCTTTCTGAAACTCATGTTACTTCACCCTCTACTTCTCCTGTGTTTTCAGAACCAGAGCATTATTCTGGAAATGATCTATTTAAGGGGGAGCAAGTAGTTCCATTAGCCGATGAAGAACTGTATTCTGTTGCTTCAGAACCTCAATCTTGCACCAAGTAGACAAAAGACCATCCTCATCACCAAATCATTTGTAATCCATCATCCAGTGTCAAGACGAGATGTGCTACTGCCAATGAATGCCTCTTCGCCGACTTCCTAAGTATGATCGAACCAAAGAAGATTTCTGAAGCCCTACAAGATCCAAACATGATAGATGTCATGCAAGAGGAGCTACTCCAGTTTGAGAGAAACAAAGTATGGTCCCTCATGCCTCTACCCAAAGGGGAAAGGGCCATTGGGACCAAATGGGTCTTCAGAAATAAGAAGGATGAAGATGGCATTGTTGTAAGGAACAAAGCCAGGCTTGTTGCCAAGGGCTACTGCCAAGAAGAAGGGATTGACTACGATAAAACATTTGCTCCCGTTGCTAGACTTGAAGCCATCAGAATATTCCTCGCCTATGCAGCACACAAAGGTTTCAAGGTCTATCAGATGGATGTCAAGTCTGCCTTCCTCAATGGAAAACTTCAAGAGGAAGTATATGTGCAGTAGCCCCCTGGGTTCGAAAATCCAAATCATCCAGACTATGTCTATTTTCTGGACAAAGCCTCTATGGGCTGAAGCAAGCACCCAGGGCCTGGTATGATACACTCTCTACCTTTCTTATTACCAATGGATTCAAAAAAGGTACCATCGACACAACTCTCTTTCTTAAGAAGCATAAAGGTGATATTTTACTTGTGCAAATATATGTGGACGGCATCATATTCGGTTCTACTAACTCCAAATTTTGCGAAAAATTCTCAAAGCTGATGAAAATCAAATTTGAGATGAGTATGATGGGAGAACTCAGTTTCTTCCTTGGTCTTCAAATAAAAAACTTTAGAAGGAATTTTCATCAATCAGTCCAAATATGTGACTGACCTTCTAAANTGATGGGAGAACTCAGTTTCTTCCTTGGTCTTCAAATAAAAAACTTTAGAAGGAATTTTCATCAATCAGTCCAAATATGTGACTGACCTTCTAAAAAAATACTCTCTCTCAAATTCATCATCGATGAGAACACCAATGGCTACAGGAGCTAAGTTATTTGCTAATCCATCAGACAAATCTGTGGATGTAACAACCTATAAAGGCATGATTGGATCACTCCTGTATCTAAAAGCTAGTAGACCAGATATTATGTTTGCTACATGTCTTTGTGTAAGGTATCAAGCTAATCCAAAGGAATCTCATCTCTCTGCAGTCAAGAGGATCTTTAGATACCTCAAGGGAACCCCTTCATTGGGTCTCTGGTATCCAAAGAACTCTGTCTTTGGTCTAATAGCCTATACACATGAAGATCATACAGGTTGCAAGCTTGATAGAAAGAGTACGTCTAGAAGCTGTCAACTCTTGGGGGACAAGCTGGTGAGTTGGACATCCAAAAAATAGAATTGTGTTTCAACCTCTACAGCAGAAGCATAATATGTTGCTGTTGCTATTTGTTGTTCACAAGTCCTCTGGATGAAGACCCAACTGAAGGATTATGGATTTCAATATGAAAAGATTCCCATCTCTGTGACTCCAAGAGTGCCATAGCTATCTCTGCAAATCCTGTGCAGCATTCCAAGACTAAGCACATTGATGTCAGGTACCATTTTCTCAAAGATAATGTAGAAAAGGGAACAATAGAGATGTATTTTGTTCCTACAGAGATTCAACTTGCTGACATTTTTACAAAAGCACTAGATGAGAAAAGATTTATATTTCTTGTCAGCAAGATGGGTATGCTGAATCTCACCACTTAGAGGCAAATTATCTTTTCAAACCAGAGATTCTCAATATAAAAAGAGATAAAAATAACAAGGAATAGAATTTCTCTTGGTTATGCCTAAAAGTGATATATTATAATGGCCTTCATAACCAAGTACTCTAAACCAGAGCTTATGGTTCTAAAGACCAGAGCCTTTGGCCAATTAGAAATACTTGCCTATATTTGGCCAAAATTTCATCCCCTTTCCAAGCCAGAGCCTCTGGTTCTATAGACCAGAATCTCTGGATTCCAAGTCTTTGTGACCAGAGACACTCTGGTCCAACTTGGTCTCCCTTCATTTGTTTTCTCATGCATTTAACTTAGTTATTTCATTCATTTTGCAACCAGAGTCTCAGGTTCCAAAGACCAGAGCTTCTGGTTTCCAAGTTCTTTGTGACCAGAGCCCCTCTGGTATACCTTGGACTTCAAAAGTTATCTTTTTCATTACATTTTATTTGCATATCATATCATACATGCAACCAAAGCCTCTTGTTCTAAAGACCAGAACCTCTAGGTTCTGTGTGTTTGGAACCAGAGACCCACTGGTTTCATAGACCTATCATTCCCATCATCATTCATATTCATTTGAACTATGATTCACAACCAGAGCCTCTGGTTGTATAGACCAGAGCTTCTGGTCATCCCATTCATCTTCCTTATTGGTTCTAGGGGGAGTTTTTACTCATTACTCATCCCCTTGCATCATTTGAGGAGGAGTCATGCATTTCATACTCATCTCTAAGGATCCAAATTGAGCCAAACATCCCTCTGGTTGTACATTCTCATTCAACCAGAGACCCCTCTGGCTCAATACCTTGGTTCTTTATCCTTGCATTTTCCCACCCAGAGCCTCTAGTTCACTAGAGCCTCTGGATCATAAAAATGCTACATAAATGAACTCTTTCATCCCTTACATTCAACCAGAGACCCTCTGGTCCTTCATAAAGGGTATGCTTTGCATCTAAGGGTTTAAAATGATCATCCAGAACCTCTAGTTCGTCTATCCAGAGCCTCTGTTTCATCAAAACCGAACATTTTATGATGAAATTGTTCATCATTCATAACCAGAGACCCTCTGGTTCCCCCACACTGTTGTGATGACCAACCAGAGCCCCTCTGGTTCAATGACAAATCATTTTTTCATAAAACACATATTTGATTGAAAACATTTTTTAAAGATTATACAATATTGCAGCTTTTGTGATTAAAAACCATACAACCTGGGTTTTTAGAAGATCAAAACTTTGTAATTTGTATTTATCTTTCAATAAAGATGGAATTTCCAATTTAATTTTATTTGAGATTTTATTATTGAGGATTATCCTTTAGAGTAATTTTATTTTAAATGATTTTTTCTAAATAACCCAAACGCCAAATACCCAACCACGCGCCTGACAGCTTTCAGAAGTTGTTCCTTAGAAACCCTTCACATTTCCACTCAACCCACCCCTCATGACACGTGTCCATATCCACCTACGCCATCATGATCGTGAGCAGACTTTACTACTGACGATCACACATCAAACCCACTTTTTCAGCAAACGTCCCATACCATGATTACCAAATATTATTTAAATAATATTTCCAATTACAACCTTTCATCTCCCACCTCATTATAAAAAGCCTTCATCTTCAACCTTTCACTCTTTACGCTCACAAACACTCTCAAGAACTTAAACAGCTAAAGACTTACCTGCAACTCAACTCTCAACCTTAACAATGGTGTCCTCCGCTTCTCACAAGTCAAACAACAATGACAGCCATGTCCAATCTACTGGCGCCGACAGTGGCGCCATCGTCTTCCTCCCCCATCAAACCCAACAACCACGCGATCGACCTCCACCCACAGCTCTTCGAGGACAGGTTTGCCATTCTCATTTAGTTTTTCCAAAACTGTATCCTACAACCTGCTCTCACCCTCTCCGACAACGAGGTGCCAGTAAAATACCTGCAACAATACTGGCAGATTTGAGAGTTGTACCAGGAGAACCGCAAGATAATGGGTGACATTGATGTCCCCAACGATATGGTGTGCTCCATTAAAATCTCCCGCGTAAAGTTTTTGAAGGTACTGTTCACTCCAACCCGACAGGAGCTCGGGATCGCTCACTACGCCAAACCACCAACCAGCTCTGACATTGTACAATTTATTAGGATCTTGGGGTACAACAGGGATCTCCGCAACGCCTCGGACTTCAAGAGGCAGTTTCTTCCACCTATGTGGAACATGTTCTTCTCCATCCTCAACCGTGCCCTCACGTGCAAGCTAGGAAGCATGGACCAGGGCAACATAAATATCATGACCATCACGTATGGTCAGTTCTTCAACCTGCCCTTGGACTATGCCTTACTCATCTACAACGAGATTCATGCAGCGGTGGTAAAAAAAAACAAGTTGTTGGCTGTTGGAAAACAACTTTCATCGATGCTCTTCCAGCGTTTCCTTGCACTTTTCATAAGGGGCGCGATAAAGATGCACAAGCTGCCGATCGTTGAACCATTCACTCCTCAATACATCATGAATGGTCATCGCCCAACCATCTCCAAGGATGGTTACTCTACAGAGAGGCCCTTGTCAAGGGCAATGCTAAGTGTCATCCCTGCCTCCTCTGCGTGCCGTAGGACATATGAAAGCTCCTTGTTGGCCCAACAACCGAGGCCAGCTACCCCGGAGCACATAGAGCCATCCCCTGACACAAGCGATGGATCTCAAGAGGAGTCGTCTTCATCGGATGATGAAGATGATGATGATGACACTCCTCCCACATCCCCTGGCCCAATAAACACTTCAATTCCATCACCCTCTCCCCGGGCAACCACATCCACTACCCCTGGCGATCAAGGCCAAAAGGGTATTGAACAAGGACCACCCAGTCCAAACCCAACCCAACTGAGCCATCCAGAAGCCATTCTTCGGGCCTCTGGAGATGATCAAGCTAAGGTACCTCACCATCCATCACCTGTCTCCCAACATGGGGGTGATGAAGATATTAGAGCCACTTCTCCTCATGGCTCGTCACTTCCCTCACACACAGAAGCATGTGTTGCTTCTAATTTTGAAATACCCATCAATCGTTCAGAGCGATCTTCCTTTCAATCACAAGCCCCTTCGATACTTGATCTAGCGAAGGGGACACACATCTACTTCCCTTCATCGGACTTTGAATCCGATGAAGAAGAAGTTCATGTTGCAACATCACAAGAGAGTTCCTCGCTTGAGGGCTATCAAGGACGTGATGGAAGTCCTCCCTTGCCTCACTCCACACAAGGCATCGATGGAGGCGCTTAGGGAACTGAGGCTCAACCTACAACATATGTTGTCGTAGGGGTTACCCCACCTCTTGTGGACTTGATCACATAGGCTGAGTTCCAAGCTTTTGCTGATTCAATTCAGCGGTCCTTGGATGACCTTAAACTCAACTTGGCGAGGGTTGCTGAATCTATCCCTACAGTCGATCTTTCATCAATTCAACAATCATTTGCGTCCCTTGAGGCTCAATCGAGGGACAACACCACCTGTATCCAAATTTTTCAACAACTCATGGTTCAACAACACAACCACCTCACCAACATCTCCACCACAAGAAACAAGTCCATCACAGCCACCCTTGCAGCCCTCTTGGCCCAAATAACTACAACCGATGAATCTATTGCCTCCCTCACCACTTCCATCGCCACCATACCCTCCACCATACTCGCCAATTTACCAAAAACAGCCCCCCCTCCACCCCCCTCTGCAGCACCATCATCCAATGAAGCCTTCAACAATTTTGCTGCAGAGGTACGCTCCATGATATCCTTAATCACCATCCCTCCACCCGCCTCAACCTCTACCTCCACCCCCACAGATGCGGTCACCAGAGCTGACCTTCGTGCTCTCTCCAAGGCACTAATCTCAAGTTTTAACGAGATAAGTGCTAAGTTCACCCATCGGGCCGCAGAACCAGCCAAGGCTGTCACCAAGAGCCTTGATATTCAACAAGCGTGCAGCAACTCCCTCCCCCTGACCATGGAGGAGACTCGAAGAAGAAAGGCCTTGAGGAAGTATCTCGCTTCCTTTAGGATCACGAAGAAGAGGAGCAGTGCCTCCTGCTCGACCAGTCGCCCCTTTAAGAGGCCAAGGCATGAAAACCCAGACCAAGATGATCATGGTCTTGGTCCTCATGAGGGGGAGAACCCGGCTAGCACACCGATGGAAACTGCTGCCCCACCACCACCACCACCACCACCACCACAAAATCAACCAACCCAAGGAACTCAAGCGAGGGAACCAGAGGCTCAGCCCTCTGATGATGTACAAAATGTACATGTTTCCTCTGCCTGCACCCAAAACCCTCTACCCACAACCAATGAGTTCTCACCAATTTTGGTGAGTTCTTCGTCCTCCGATAACCCACCTTCTCCTCAACCAGAAACAGCCTTACCCTTTACCCCATCACCAACACCTCCTCCATCACCACCTCAACTAGAACCTTCCATCACCCAACCTACTCAACCAAAACCCTCCATCACCCAAACAACTCAATCACAACCAGAGCCTATGCAACCAGAGCCTACCCAACTAGAGCCTATCCAACAAGAAACTACTTAACCAGAAACCTCAACTCAACCAGAAGTCATACCACAACCAGAACCCTCTGCCACACTACCAGAACCCATCACCCAAACACAACCCATCACCCAAACACAACCCATCACCTAAACACAACCACAACCATACATCACCCAACCAACCCAGAAGGTGCAAGCAGGTATTCCTTCTTTATCGAGGCAAGCTCCAACAAATGACAGAGTAGAAGAAATGCTCTCTAATATGGAATCGTTAAGGAGACGTCCACCAGTGCCTCGAAGGGAACCTGTCATGATGGAGAATATCCATCAAAACCTCTACCATGATCGCGATGAACAACTGGTTCTCAATCCTCCCAACCTATCTCCTGAGCCGATGGACCTGCTGCGACATAGATTCATGAGACAAACGACCTTTCCACCAGAAGCCATCTTCTCTAACGATGGAATCAAGACAGTCCTCAATATCAAGATACGGACCTTCACAAACAGAGCTATCAAATACATCGAGTACACCGTGGAGCGCGCACAAGGGATGATCAACGTCTTCAATGACAATAATCTAATAAATCTCAATCCATGGGAATTGATCGATCTATATAGCCATACAGCTCAGCGATAGGATCAAGGAATAAGGTACGGGATAGCCAACCGAGCGATAGTAGAGACGATGGGAACCCTAGTAAAGTTCAGAGCTAACAGCGACTTCCAAATAGCTCTTGAAAGACTCTTCTGCACACCTCCAAATGAAGATTTTCCAGGATTACAGGAGAAGCGCTCCGCATCGGTCCTAGCTGTAACAACCCACAATTTCCACCAAACAGATAATCCACATGATATTACTCATAACACAAAATATAACATCGTTTACAAAAATAAGGATTAACAAAAACTTTCTTTATGCATTTAAGAGTAACTAAAAGTCATCAATTCTAAACTTTTCCCTTTCCTTTATCCCGCGAGGTATGATGACCTGCAAAACCGGTTAGTCCAACAACTGAGCGTTAGACCTAAAAGGTCTAGTGAGTGTATACATACTCATACTAATAACATACTTTCTAAACTAATAGTTTAGAATCAAACTTGTACATCACAAACATTTTATCTATATCTATCACATATTTTTTCATCTCTCTCGCGGTTACACCACCATTACATCTCTCTCACGGTTACACCGCCATTACATCTCTCTCAAGAAATATCAAATCAAAAGTTTCAACACATTAGCCGGATTTGTAGTCCGGTCAACCTTGTCCGGATATGAAGTCCGGAAAAACACTTAGAATATCAAGAGGTTACATCGACCATGCCTTGAGCGGTTTAAATACACATCCGGACAACACTTGGGCGGTTTAAGACTTTCATCGGTTAACCCTTGGGCGATTTAAGATGATATCCGGACAACACTCAACCGGTTTAGATGAAATCCGGTTGCCTCTTGGGCGATTTAAGATAAATCCGGACACCCCTTGTCTGGTTTAGATAAAACCCCGGACACCATTTGACCGGTTTAGGTGAAATTTGATCAACACATGTACGGTTTAAGGTAAATTCTGGAAACCACTTGCCCAATTTAAAATGAAGTCAGCATAATATATTTCAAGATCCATAATAGAGTAGATATTAATGAATTGCATACCAGCAATTAATACTTAAAGGTGTAATACACTCACCTTAGAAATCGAATGTCCAAGCTTTGAATTCTCTTCTTGCAATCCGTATGATTCACAAAGAAAACCTTCCAATTATTGAGAGTGTGTAAAACTCTTCATCCAATTCAAAATTTCTATTTATAGCACTAAAGGAATGAGGTAGGTGGTGTCTCCAGCCGACCCCCCCTTTTTTTTAAATCATTTCCCTTATACACATACCACATCACTAACACACACTTCACACATTCCTATCACACACACACACACACATATACATATATATATATATATATATATATTCGTTCCAAAAATCTTAAATCAAAACTTGAAACCCGAATATTATAACATTCCCTCCTTAAAAGAATTTCGTCCCGGAATTCCATTTAAGCAAAAAAGTAAGGATATTTTATCTGTATCTCAGACTCTGATTCCCATGTGGCGTCTGGTCCCTTGTGATAACGCCACTGAACCTTCACTAACCCAACCTCTTTGTTTCGTAGTTTCTTCACCTTGTAGTCAGTAATCTGTTCACTGAACCTTCACTAACCCAAGCCACTTCCCCAACCCTTCCAATAATCGGGGAATGGTCCAACATATCTTGGACTTAATTTTCCTCTTTTTACAAAACATACCATTCCTTCCCAAGGTGATACTTTTAACATCACTCGATCACCTTCTTGGAATTGAATCGGCTTCCGACGTTTATCTGCATAACTTCTTTGTCTATCTTGTGCTGCTTTCATTCGTTCTCGTACTACTCCAATTTTATTTGTAGTTTGCTGAACTAACGCAGGTCAAGCTAAATGTTTTTCACCTATTCCATTCCAGCACAAAGGAGTTTGACATTTACGTTTGTACAGTACCTTGAAAGGTGCTGCCTGAATGCTTGAATGGCAGCTATTGTTGTACGCAAATTCCACCAAAGCTAAATGACTATCCCTTGATCCTCCGAAATCAATGACACATGCTCTCAACATATCTTCTAATGTTTGGATAGTTCGTTCACTTTGTCCATCAGTCTGAGGGTAATAAGTTGTACTTAGCTTAATTTGCGAACCCATTTCTCTTTGGAAGCTCTTCCAAAACATAGAAGTGAAACGACTATCTCTATTTGAAACAATTGATAGAGGATCACCATGTCGTGTCACTACCTCATCAATGTATAATTTTGCCAATCTTTCCATTGAATATGACTCTTTCATAGGTAAGAAGTGTGCAGATTTGGATAACCGATCTACTATCACCCATAGAGTGTCATAACCTTTTGATGTTCTCGGCAATTTGGTTATGAAATCCATAGTGATATGATCCCACTTTCACACTGGAATTTCTAAAGATTGTAATTTACCATAAGGGCGTTGGTGTTCATTCTTTACTTGAACACATGTCAGGCATTGCTCAACATGTTTAGCAATATCTTTCTTCATACCTGGCCACCAATAGTGTTGTTTCAAATCTCAATACATTTTATTTGTACCTAGATGTATTGCAAAACGTGACTTATGAGCCTCACTCAAAATTCGTTTCCTGAGATCACCATAGCATGGTACCCAAATTCTGATCTAGAACTCCCAAAACTCTTTATCATATTTCACAAATTCAGATATCAATCCACTTATTCTTTCTTGTTTAATCTTATCTTCTTTTATTTCCTCATGTTGGAAATCTCGTAACTCATCTTGAATACTGGGTAAGAACTCAACTCGTAAAGCTATAGCTTTGATAGTTCCACTTTTCTCTTGTCGACTTAATGCATCGGATACTACATTTGCTTTTCCTGGATGATATAAAATTTCACAATCATAATCACTTACCAATTCCAACCATCTTCTCTAACGCATATTTAGGTCTTTCTGATGAAACAGATGTCGCAAGCTCTTATGATCTGTGAAGATTTGACATTTTGTTCCATACAAATAATGTCTTCTTATCTTCAAAGCAAACACTACTGCCGCCAATTCCATATCGTGAGTAGGATACTGCCTTTCATAATCTTTTAACTGTCTAGAAGCATAAGCTATTACCTTTCCACGTTGCATTAGTACACAACCCAAACCCATCTTTTATGCGTCACTATAAACTACAAAATCTTCCATTCCATCTAGTAAAGATAGAATTGGTGCACTGCATAACTTATCCTTCAATATCTGAAAAAAGCCTGAGCTTATGTTTCATCCCACTCATATTTCACATTCTTCTTAGTTAGCTTCGTTAATGGAGTAGCTATACGAGCGAAATCCTGTATAAATTTACGATAATATCCAGCCAATCCAAGAAAACTTCTGATTTCAGTTGGAGTTTTTGGAGCTTCCCATTTTTCAATGGCTTCAATCTTCAACGGATCCACTTTGATGCCTTCTTTTGAGATAACATGCCCCAAAAATTGAACTTCTCGTATCCAAAATTCACATTTTGACATCTTGGCATACAGTTTCTCTTGTTTCAACAATTCCAGAAGTAATCTCAAATGATGTGCATGTTCTTCTTCTGACCGAGAATATATCAAAATATCTTCAATGAAAACAATCACAAATTTATCAAGATAGGGACGACATACCCTATTCATCATGTCCATAAAGGCTGCAGGCGCATTTGTGAGTCCAAATGGCATAACCAGGAATTCATAATGACCATAACGTGTACGGAATACCGTTTTCGACACATCTTCATTTTGAATCTTCAATTGATGATAACCGGACCGTAAATCAATCTTTCAAAAATAAGTAGCCCCAACCAATTGATCAAACAAATCATCAATTCTTGGGAGAGGATATTTATTTTTGATTGTTAATTTATTCAGTTCCCCGTAGTCAATGCACATTCTCATTGATCCATCTTTCTTCTTTACAAAAAGCACCGGCGCACCCCACGGGGAAGTACTTGGTCGGAAAAAACCTTTATCCAACAATTCTTTTAATTGCGACATTAATTCCTTTAACTCAGAAGGACCTAATCTATATGGTGCACGTGCAACAGGTGTTGCTCCAGGATATAATTCGATCTGAAATTCTATCATTCGGTCTGGAGGTAGACTTATCAAATCTTCTGGAAATACCTCAGGAAATTCCCTTACGACTAGAATATCCTTCATTTTTCCCTTCTCTTTCTTCATATCTATAGCATATGCAAGAAAACTAACACATCCCTTTTGTACATACTTCCTAGCCTTTAGAACTGAAATTAGGCTAGAGTAACGATCCCGCTGATCTCCATAAATCACAACTCTT
>NW_020201168.1:33376-35552 GCF_001531365.2 Cynara cardunculus var. scolymus | reverse complement strand
TAACAAATGATGGTGACACAAAAGAACGATTTGCACCCGAATCAAATAAAACTTTGGCACATACTGAATTAACAAGGAATGTACATGTTACCACTTTAGGGTGCTCTTCCGCCTCACCTCTTGTCATTTGAAAGGCTCTCCCTCTCACAGACTCCCCACGTCTTATTTCTCCTTTACTACTTGTATTAACACGATTATCCATTTGACCACGACCTGTTGGCACATACCCAGATCCTCGACCCCCAGAATATCCAGATCCCCGTCCTCCAATAAAACTAGACCCTCGACCTTTAGCTTGCGGATAATCGGCATTTACATGTTGAGATGAATTACAAGTAAAACACCTTCGTGTCATCCGAAAATCTCGAGCTATATGTCCTAGTTCCTGACATTTAAAACATACTCGAGATTCTGTATTGCAATTTCCCTGATGTATTTTATGACATCGGTTACACACCTTATCCGCAAACCTTGAAATTGGTCGATTCAAATTTTCCATAAACCTTGGTCTACGAAATCAGTTACTATAGCTTCCCCCTTTCTTTTCTCTCCAATCCTTTCTTGTGGTTGTCGGTTAATATCTTGTTCCAGTATTTCAGCAGCATCAACTGTCGCTTGAAATGTTGTCAGATTCCTGGATATTACATATTTCCGAAGATTCGACTCCAATCCCCAGATATACTTTCTCACTTTACTGTTTTCATATATTATATAGGCTTCAGCGAACCGAGATTGTTCCATGAAGACTTATGTATACTGACGAACTGACATGTTTCCTTGTTCTAGACGAAGGAAATCATCTTCCAACTTTCGTACTGCAGCTTCAGGACAATACTGCATTTTAAACTTAACCACAAATTCTTCCCACAACATGGTTTTCAGAATATTCGGATCTGAACTAGACAGAACTTCCCACCAGTACAAAGCACTTGATCTTAAATGAGATACAACAAACATGACTTTGTCCTCTTCTATACTTTTACTGATTTGCAGACTCAGTTCTATTTTGTTAAGCCAACACATGGCTTTAACAGGATCACGCTCACCAGAAAACTTGGGAGGTTTACAGGAAAGAAATATTTTGATATCTCCTCATTTTTGTACTGAGGACGAAGTAAGGGGTACAAATATACCAGTTATCGGTGTACTAGCTTCGGCTTCCTCCTGATAATCAGAATTTCTTACCACTTCTGGATTATTTTGGGCTGTACGTCCCAACAAATTTATTAAACTTTCTTGGAACTTTCCTAACTCTATTGCCAACATTTCCTGGGTAATATATCCGGGATCAGGAACATTGTGTCCACCCCTTGCCCTTCCTCTTCCATGACCAGACATTGAACTTTCTTGGGCCGACAGTTCCTGTTCTTGTCTAGTACCTCTACCTCTTCCTCGACCCCTGCTACGACTTCGTGTTTCTATCGTCATCACATTCTCTGGGTCCTCTTTTTGTATTACATTTCTTCTTCTCCGACCTCTTCTATAACCAGTAGAGGTCCTTTCTGATTGATTGGGATTATCTGCCATTTCTCAATGTATAACTCTTTCTGTCATAATTAAACAGACATGATTATTCTCATAATTAAAACATAATAACACATTTATCCTCAAGTCTATCCATAACTCAGATTATGTCAATCATATATAATCTATCTTTCATAATAGGTTCAACTATAACATATTCCCCGTGTTCATAGTCCCAGTGAAACCTATTATTATAACTTTCACACCTCTAGTTTAAGTCTAAGTATTTCGCAAATACCCAGATCCCTTAAACAAAGGCTCTCATACCAACTGTAACAACCCACAATTTCCACCAAACAGATAATCCACATGATATTACTCATAACACAAATTGTAACATCGTTTACAAAAATACGGATTAACAAAAACTTTCTTTATGCATTTAAGAGTAACTAAAAGTCATCAATTCTAAACTTTTCCCTTTTCTTTATCCCGCGAGGTATGATGACCTGCAAAACCGGTTAGTCTAACAACTGAGCGTTAGACCTAAAAGGTCTAGCGAGTGTATACATACTCATACTAATAACATACTTTCTAAACTAATAGTTTAGAATCAAACCTGTACATCACAAACATTTTATCTATATCTATCACATATCTTTTCATCTCTCTTGAGGTTAAACCACCATTACATCTCTCTCGCGGTTACACC
>NW_020201168.1:30472-32476 GCF_001531365.2 Cynara cardunculus var. scolymus | reverse complement strand
AGTAATCTGTTCAGGGGTTTCTTCATAGCATAATTTTTCATCTACCTTAATTTCAGGTAATGGTACTGCCACATCTGGACTTATTAGACATTTCCTTAAATTCGACACATGAAACGTGTCATGAATCCCACTTAATTCCAAAGGAAGTTCTAATTTGTAAGCCACTTCCCCAACCCTTCCAATAATCAGGGAATGGTCCAACATATCTTGGACTTAATTTTCCCTTTTTTACAAAACATACCATTCCTTTCCAAGGTGATACTTTTAACATCACTCCATCACCTTCTTGGAATTGAATCGGCTTCCGACATTTATCTGCATAACTTCTTTGTCTATCCTATGCCTCTTTCATTCGTTCTCGTACTACTCCAATTTTATCTGCAGTTTGCTGAACTAACTTAGGTCTAGCTAACTGTTTTTCACCTATTTCATTCCAGCACAAAGGAGTTCGACATTTGCGTTCGTACAGTACCTTGAAAGGTGCTGCCTGAATGCTTGAATGGTAGCTATTGTTGTACGCAAATACCACCAAAGCTAAATGACTATCCCATGATCCTCTGAAATCAATGACACATGCTCTCAACATATCTTCTAAAGTTTGGATAGTTCGTTCACTTTGTCCATCAGTCTGAGGGTGATAAGCTGTACTTAGCTTAATTTGCGAACCCATTTCTCTTTGGAAGCTCTTCCAAAACATAGAAGTGAAACGACTATCTCTATCAGAAACAATTGATAGAGGATCACCATGTCGTGTCACTACCGCATCAATGTATAATTTTTCCAATCTTTCCATTGAATATGACTCTTTCATAGGTAAAAAGTGTGCAGATTTGGATAACCGATCTACTATCACCCATATAATGTCATAACCTTTTGATGTTCTCGGCAATTTGGTTATGAAATCCATAGTGATATGATCCCACTTCCACACTGGAATTTCTAAAGATTGTAATTTACCATAAGGGCGTTGGTGTTCAATCTTTACTTGAAGACATGTCAGGCAATGCTCAACATGTTTAGCAATATCTTTCTTCATACCTGGCCACCAATAGTGTTGTTTCAAATCTCGATACATTTTATTTGTACCTGGATGTATTGCAAAACGTGACTTATGAGCCTCACTCAAAATTCGTTTCCTAAGATCACCATAGCATGGTACCCAAATTCTGTTCTGGAACTTCCAAAACTCTTTATCATCTTTCACAAATTCAGATATCAATCCACTTATTCTTTCTTGTTTAATCTTATCTTCTTTTATTTCCTCATGTTGGAAATCTCGTAACTCATCTTGAATACTGGGTAAGAACTCAACTCGTAAAGCTGTAGCTTTGATAGTTCCATTTTTCTCTTGTCGACTTAATGCATCGGCTACTACATTTGCTTTTCCTAGATGATATAAAATTTCACAATCATAATCACTTACCAATTCCAACCATCTTCTCTGACGCATATTCAGGTCTTTCTGATGAAACAGATGTTCCAAGCTCTTATGATCTGTGAAGATTTGACATTTCGTTCCATACAAATAATGCCTCCATATCTTCAAAGCAAACACTACTGCCGCCAATTCCATATCATGAGTAGGATACTGCCTTTCATGATCTTTTAACTGTCTAGAAGCATAAGCTATTACCTTTCCACGTTGCATTAATACACAACCCAAACCCATCTTTAACGCGTCACTATAAACTACAAAATCTTCCATTCCATCTAGTAAAGATAGAATTGGTGCACTGCATAACTTATCCTTCAATCTCTGAAAATCCTGAGCTTGTGCTTCATCCCACTCATATTTCACATTCTTTTTGGTCAGCTTTGTTAATAGAGTAGCTATACGATAGAAATCTTGTATAAATTTACGATAATACCCAACCAATCCAAGAAAACTTCTGATTTCAGTTGGAGTTTCTGGAGCTTCCCATTTTTCAATGGCTTCAATCTTCAAAGGATCCACTTTGATGCCTTCTTTTGAGATAACATGCCCCAAAAATTGAACTTCTCGTA
>NW_020201168.1:27071-29947 GCF_001531365.2 Cynara cardunculus var. scolymus | reverse complement strand
GGGGAAGTACTTGGTCGGATAAAACCTTTATCCAACAATTCTTTTAATTGCGACATTAATTCCTTTAACTCAGAAGGAGCTAATCTATATGGTGCACGTGCAACAGGTGTTGTTCCAGGAAATAATTCGATCTGAAATTCTATCATTCGGTCTGGAGGTAGACTTATCAAATCTTCTAGAAATACCTCAGGAAATTCCTTTACAACTGGAATATCCTTCATTTTTCCCTTCTCTTTCTTCATATCTATAACATATGCAAGAAAACTAACACATCCCTTCTGTACATACTTCCTAGCCTTTAGAAGTGAAATTAGGCTAGAGCAACGATCTCGCCGATCTCCATAAATCACAACTCTTCCTTTTTCAGGTAAGTCTATATGAATCATCTTTTCATTATAGACTATGTTGGCTTGGTTTTCAGCTAACCAATCCATGCCTATAATTATATCAAATTCCCTTAAAGGCAAAGGAAATAACTGTATAGGCACCTCACATCCTTCTATACTAATGAAACACTCATCTATTCTTTCCTTAATCGAAACTTCACTATCGTTTGCTGTTTCCACAGTTAGATCCTCACTCAATGCTTTAGATTCTAAATGTGCGCAGTTAACAAATGATSGTGACACAAAAGAACGATTTGCACCCGAATCAAATAAAACTTTGGCACATACTGAAGTAACAAGGAATGTACCTGTTACCACTTCAGGGTGCTCTTCCGCCTCACCTCTTGTCATCTGAAAGGCTCTCCCTCTCGCAGACTCCCCACGTCTTATTTCTCCTTTACTACTTGTATTAACACGATTATCCATTTGTCCCTGACCTGTTGGCACATAACCTGGTCCTCGGCCCCTAGAATATCCAAATCCCCGTCCTCTAATAAAACCAGACCCTCGACCTTTAGCTTGCGAACAATCGGCATTTACATGTTGAGATGAATTACAAGTAAAACACCTTCGTGTCATCCGACAATACAGCATTTTAAACTTAACCACAAATTCTTCCCACAACATGGTTATTAGAATATTTGGATCTGAACTAGACAGAACTTCCCACCAGTACAAAGCACTTGATCTTAAACGAGATACAGCAAACATGACTTTGTCCTCTTCTGTACTTTTACTGATTTGCAGACTTCGTTCTATTTCTTTAAGCCAACACATGGCTTTAACAGGATCACGCTCACCAGAAAACTTGGGAGGTTTACAAGAAAGAAACATTTTGATATCTCCTCCTTTTTGTACTGAGGACGAAGTAAGGGTTCAGATATACCAGTTATCGGTGTACTAGCTCCGGCTTCCTCCTGATAATCGGAATTTCTTACCACTTCTGGATTATTTTGGGTTGTACGTCCCAACAAATTTACTAAACTTTCTTGGAACTTTCCTAACTCTGTTGCCAACATTTCCTGGGTTATATATCCGGGATCAGAAACATTGTGTTCACCCCTTGCCCTTCCTCTTCCATGACCAAACATTGAACTTTCTTGGGCCGACAGTTCCTGTTCTTGTCTAGTACCTCTACCTCTTCCTCGACCCCTGCTACGACTTCGTGTTTCTATCGTCATCACATTCTCCGGGTCCTCTTCTTGTATTACATTTCTTCTTCCCCGACCTCTTCTATAACCAGTAGATGTCCTTTCTGATTGATTGGGATTATCTGCCATTTCTCAAATGTATAACTCTTTCTGTCATAATTAAACACACATGATTATTCTTATAATTAAAACATAATAACACATTTATCCTCAAGTTTATCCATAACTCAGATTATATCAATCATATATAATCTATCTTTCTCATAATAGGTTCAACTATAACATATTCCCCATGTTCATAGTCCCAGTGAAACCTATTATTATAACTTTCACACTTCTAGTTTAAGTCTAAGTATTTCGCAAATACCCAAATGCCTTAAACTAAGGCTCTAATAACAACTGTAACAACCCACAATTTCCACCAAATAGATAATCCACATGATATTACTCATAACACAAAATGTAACATCGTTTACCAAAATACGGATTAACAAAAACTTTCTTTATGCATTTAAGAGTAACTAAAAGTCATCAATTCTAAACTTTTCCCTTTCCTTTATCCCGCGAGGTATGATGACCTGCAAAACCGGTTAGTCCAACAACTGAGCGTTAGACCTAAAAGGTCTAGCGAGTGTATACATACTCATACTAATAACATACTTTCTAAACTAATAGTTTAGAATCAAACCTGTACATCACAAACATTTTATCTATATCTATCACATATCTTTTCATCTCTCTTGAGGTTAAACCACCATTACATCTCTCTCGCGGTTACACCGCCATTACATCTCTCTCGCGGTTACACCGCCATTACATCTCTCTCACAGTGACACCGCCATTACATCTCTCTCGAGAAATTTCAAATCAAATGTTTCAACACATTAGCCGGATTTGTAGTCCGGTCAACCTTGTYCGGATATGAAGTCCGGACAAACACTTAGAATATCAAGAGGGTTACATCGACCACGCCTTGAGCGGTTTAAATACACATCCGGACAACACTTGGGCGGTTTAAGACTTTCATCGGTTAACCCTTGGGCGATTTAAGATGATATCCGGATAACACTCAACCGGTTTAGATGAAATCCGGTTGCCTCTTGGGCGATTTAAGATAAATTCGGACACCCCTTGTCCGGTTTAGATAAAACCCCGGACACCACTTGACCGGTTTAGGTGAAATCCGATCAACACATGTACGGTTTAAGGTAAATTCYGGACACCACTTGCCCGGTTTAAAATGAAGTCAGCATAATATATTTCAAGATCCATAATAGAGTAGATATCAATGAATTGCATACCAGCAATTAATACTTAAAAGTGTAATACACTCACCTTA
>NW_020201168.1:0-26832 GCF_001531365.2 Cynara cardunculus var. scolymus | reverse complement strand
AAATCTTAAATTAAAACTTGAAACCCGAATATTACACTAGCTCAACCAGAACTCGGCTTGGTTTTCAAGAACGAGTATGGAGTTAAAAAGTTCTTCAGACTGATTGAGGCCTTCAAGTATTCAACATATACACTTGAATGGTTTCAGAAGGTCATTCGAGAAAGATTGGGCAGAGCGCATGTACCTATGAAGGAAGGACAAGAACTGATCCATGGCATCTCCACAGTCATCCGCTTTAGAGGATTGATGATGCGCTTTTGGAAAATCTCAAGTAGAAACCATGAGTAATTTATTTTATTATGTACTTTCATTTCTTGTAAGAAATCATCCAACTTTTAGACCAATGAAAATATTTGGTGAAAGTATGTTTTTCTAGACAAGTCTCTGCTTTTCATAATTCTTTCATTGTTCTTAGATTAGTCATTATTTGTTTTTCATTACTTAGGGGGAGATTGTTAGACCCCATCATTCTTATTGTAAAAGTAATGAAAAACATATAAGTGTGAAAGTGCAAAAGGTCGATGGAAGACTTGCAAGGAAAAATCCTAAGTATTCAATATAACCAGAGATGCGATGAAGGTTCATAGGTGCAATGAACAACACATATCCATAACCCCTCTGGTCACCAACACTTGGAGATTCCAACAACAGTTCAACCAGAGATGTTCATTTAAGAAGACCCAAAAACTCATGGTTGAACACGCCTTCAAGAAGACAGCTGGAGATGACAAATCGACAGCTGGATTCTCATTGCCTTATTTAGTTTAATTTTGTTTCCATATTTCTAGATTGCTTTCTTTCCTTGAAAGATTTGTGATATATGTCTCATAGATAACAATCTCCTTATTTAGATTACTAGTTTAAATAGGACTTATATTTCTTGTAATCGTTTACGCTTTCCATTCCATTAATTCAATAATAGTGAATCCTTTGACACTCCAATTATTCTTTGCATATTCTTGAGTTGTTCTTCACTATTTTCCATCCACACGATATATTTAGGTTATTCATAACTTGAATATTCGTGATATTGAGAGATCATGGATCAACACCTAGGGATAAATTGCTATTGGCTGTAAGTGGGTTTTCAGGAACAAATAGGATGAGGATGGCATCATTGTAAGGAACAAAGCCAGGCTTGTAGCAAAAGGCTATTGCAAAGAAGAAGGCATAGACTAAGCTATACGTTTATTCCTAGCCTTCTCTGCACATAAAGGATTCTGAGTCTATCAAATGGATGTCAAGTCAGCCTTTTTGAACGGTAAGCTGAAGGAGGAGGTCTACGTTCAACAACCTCCGGGGTTTGAAAGTTCCACACATCCAGAGTATGTCTACTTCTTAGACAAAGCTCTGTATGGACTTAAACAAGCTCCACGAGCCTGGTAGGAACGTCTTTCGTCTTTTCTTTTATCAAATGGTTTTGAAAAAGGTAAAATCGACATCACTTTGTTTATTAAGAGGCATAAATGTGAGATGCTCCTAGTCCGGATTTATGTGGACGACATTATTTTTGGTTCAACGAACCAAAGGCACTGTGATAAGTTCTCTGCATTGATGAAGAGCGAGTTTGAAATGAGCATGATGGAAGAATTAACATTCTTCCTCGGCTTGCAAGTAAAACAGAGAGAGGATGGTATCTTTTAGCCAAGCTAAATATATCTCTGACATATTAAAGAAATACCAACTTCACAACTCTTCAATCATGAGAACACCAATCGCAACAGGGACTAAGCTTGATGCAGATCCATCTGGAGAACCGGTGGATGTCAAGACTTACCATGGAATGATTGGATCACTGATGTATCTCATGGCTAGTCGACCAGACATTATGTTTACTACTTATCTCTGTGCTAGATATCAAGCAAATCCTAAGGAAACTCATTTATCTGCTGTAAAAAGAATATTTCGATACCTAAAAGGGACTCAATTTTTGGGTCTCTAGTATCCTAAGTATTCTGGCTTTGATCATATCATGTATACAGACTCTGATCATGCAGGATGCAAACTTGATCGAAAGAGTACATCAGGGAGTTGTCAATTGCATGGTGACAAGCTCATCAGCTGGACATCTAAGAAGCAAAACTGCGTATCTACCTCGACTGCTGAAACATGGTATGTAGCCGCAGCAAGCTGCTGTTCCCAAGTGATTTGGGTGAAGACTCAACTGAAAGACTATGGCATTGAGTTTGACAAGATTCCAATTATGTGTGACTCTGAAAGCACGATAGCGATCACGGCCAATCCAGTACAGCAGTCAAAAACAAAGCACATCGATGTACGTTATCATTTCATCAAAGACCATGTGGAGAAAGGTACGATTAAAATGTTTTTCGTGAGTACAGATCATCAATTTACTAAGTCTCTTGATGAAAAGAGATTCAATTTTTTAGTTAGCAAGTTGGGTATGCTTAATCTTCATTAGCTAAGATAGAGCCTCCATATGTACTATATAGAGCTTCTGCATCCTTTTTGAGCATATTTCTGTTTTTTTCTAAGTTTTTGTCCATGAGACAGAGGCTCTGCATAGTACATGCAGAGCCTCTTACTTGAGTCTCAAAATTTGTTTGTCATATAGAGCCTGTGTATAGTATATACAGAGTCTATGTACCTTATTCACCATGATTGTGCATTTCTTATGATTTCATGATCCAAGCATAGTTCAAGGGGGGAGAAAGCTCAGAAAAGCTTAAGTCAAGGGTTAGCTTCAGATCATTCACCATACAGAGCCTTTGTATGTACTATATAGAGCCTCTGTCTCTAAAAACCTTCATGATTATAAGACAGAGCCTCTGTATGTATTATACAGAGCTTTTGTCTCTAAACATGTCTCATTTAAAAGACAGAGGGTATGAATAGTCCAACCATGAGCCTCTGATGAGTTCGTAAGGTATGTAATCTTTCACTCAACTGTACTCTGGTTCCTTTTTCTAATCCAAATGAACAACCTTAGTGCACAACAACTCTGTATCCAAATACAGAGCTTCTGTCTCAAAATGGTTGTTATTTTTTACATGACCCAGAGTATGAACTTTCTTCTTTTTCTCTAAGTATCTCAAAAATATTATTTTTAAATGGAAGGCGTAAAGTTCTTTATTTTAATATTTTAAAAAAACTGTCATTTACAAAAGCGTCACCACCTGTATCTTTAATTTTTCAAATATGGGAGGCGCCATTTACTGCCTGTCAGGCCACGTGGCATCTCCCCACAGGCAGGTGAATTAACCGCTTCAGTTTTTTACGCTTCGAGAGCGCATTACACTTGAGGGCCTATAAAGTTTTTACTATTTAAACGAGTTATTTTCCCCTAAATTATCTTTTACGCCTTCAAAAGTTCTTCAGCCATTTTATTGTCTTCAAGCTCTCAATGAACAACCGCCATTGTCGAACACCAAGCTTTCTGAAACTTCAATCTGTGGTCGCGTCAATCAAGATTTCTTCCAAGCAAGTTCTACAAAACCCTTCTCCAAATCTTTAATAGAAGAATCAAACACAAATTCTTCAAAACCCTAATCTTTAAAAACCCTCATCTCTTTCAATCAAACCTGCAAAAATGTCTTCTTCAGACTTCGCCAACTCCTAAACTCAAACCACTACCCTCAAAATAGTCGAAGAAACTAGCCAAAACGTTGTTCCCCTTCCCTTGAAGTCAAACAATCATTCCCTTCATCTCACCTTGGACGGTTTCGACCACAAGGTTCGCCCCATTGTTGATGTTCTTCAACATCATTTCTTGAACCCTGCCCTCAAAAATGTCGACGACATTGTCCCTGAATGCTTCATTCAGGAGTTGTGGCAAACATGTGCCGTCACATAATCCCAATGCAGGATTATTGGAGAGTTCTATGTGCCCTCCTCTAAGGAGTATGTATCTGTGAGAATTTCAAGGTCACTATTCTCACGCGTTCTTCAAATACCAACCAAGACTGACCTTGATTTGAGCGAGTACGCCCCTCTCCCATCTGGGGATGAACTGGTGGCATTCTTGAAGATGTCGGGGTACAACCAGGCTATTAAGTACCCATCACAGTATCGAAGACAGTATCTGCCACCAATTTGGAACACAATGTTCACATTGGTCAACCGTTCACTGACAGGGAAGATTGAAAGCCTCGATATGTGTTCAACCAACATGTTGCAAATCATGTACAGGATCTTCTTTGATCTATCTTTGGATTACTCCTTGATCTTGTACACGGAGTTTAAGGCTGCAGTCGAAAAGAAATGTCAGGAGGCCGCGAAAGGAAAGGACCTGCCAGCTCTACTGTTTCCCTGTTTCTGGGTCTTCTTCTAAGACCTAGTATTGACAAGCACAATCTCAATGTGGCAAATCTGTATATGCACAAGGTCAATATACTTTCAACGTACAAACCAACCATGCACAAGGAAGGGTATACTATAGAGAGGCCAATCCCAATGAAGCTACAGGCATACATGAAGACAAAGGAGATAAGGAAGGGATACAGACGTGTACGCGAGGCACTAGAACCAATGCCTCGAACCCTGGCACGCATAGGTTTAAACCAAGAGGGAGAGGAAGCAGAGGAGGCTCAAAGGCCTCAGGCAGAGGATGAGGGAGTAAGGCAGGAGAGGGAGAGGGAGAAAAAGAGGAAGAGGGTGGAATTAAAGAGGAAGAGGGAAGAAAGAGAGAAGATGAGAAAGGCAGAGGAGAAGAGAGCAAAAAGAGAGAGGCTTGAGGAAATTGCTCGAAATGAGGAAGAGGAAAGAGTTAGAAGAGAAACCGCTAAACAGAACTTGGAGCTTTTCTCAAGTTCCAAAGATGAAGAATCACAAGAGCGTCCAGATGCTATTGGGTCTAATACAGCAAATGACGGGGAAGACGCTCTTGATGATGATGTTCCTGGGTCAAATACAGCAAATGAAGGGGAAGACGCCCTTGATGATGATGTGGGCGTAGCTGTTGAGTTTGAAGAGAATGAAGAGGATGATGAGAGAGAAGGAGAAGTAGCTGCTCTACCTCAGGGCGAGCTAGAGCAACCTAGGACCGTGAATAGGCACATATACTTTCCTAGCCTAACTCCAAGTGCAACCACATCTTCTGACTCTGGTGGTCGAGACACCGAGATCATTCAACAAGAGGTGCACACCTCGAAGCCATACCAGCTAAACCAACCAGAGGTCGCATCTGCCTTTGGCCAAGAAAGCCAAAGGGAAGCCACACTCCAGGGATCACCCTCTCAAAAGAGCGAAACCTTTGAAAAGATAAGTGGCATGTCTCCCCATGCCACGTCACTTTCCCATACAGAGGAATTAGTTTCCTCTACACTAGGAATTTTCCCACCTTGTTCAGAGCAAGGCATAGGTACACAAGACTTAGAGACTCTCGACCAATCTCCTAGTCCACTTGTGGAGGGTCCTTTGGCAGGCTCTGAACCTGCTGAGGGAACTCTTCACGACAGAATAGCAGTAGTGCCCTCTTCCCCAAGAGAGACACAAGGATTCGCTAGAAATCCTTCCTCGACCAACATTCAACAAGTCAAGACAGAAGGTGTCCTAGGAACAAGGACTCAATCTAGCCCATGTGTTGAGCCAGAGGTTACCACAAAAGAATACATCACAAAGGACGAGTTCCAGTCTTTTTCCACCTCTATGTTTTGCTCCTTGGACGAGCTAAAACACAACATGGCCCATGTAGAGCCATCTCCTTTTGCATTTGCTTTGGATGAGGTTCGATCATCCTTAGCAGTATTGAGGGCTGAGTCTTTGACAAATTCCTCTCATCTCGATCGCTTACAAGAATTGACGGCAAGCAATGCAGAGATCCTGCAAAGGGTCCTTGCCCACATTCAGAGGGATGGAGCTTCCACTTCATCTCAAGACACTCAAGCGCTCATTCCTCTGAATGTGCCGGTCGACTATGTCACCCAGACGACGATGAATGCTCTAGGTGACCGTCTCCTACAGAAGGTGGCCAACTTCACTTTCGACTTTAATAGCATAGCCAAGCATGCAGCAGTCGAGATGCGTCATTTGTTGGCAGCTGTTAAATACAATACGGATATGGAGATTCTCAAGGTCACAATGGCAACATCAGAGATTGTTGAGCTCTTAGATGCAAAGATCAAGGCCATGCCTCCGACGAACGTACAGAAACCAAAGAGGAAGATTGAGCCACCAACTGCATGTGCCGAGGCCTCAAAGAATAGGAGGCTTGACAACGATGAGGACCCAGACCAGTCTGGCTCTCAAAGTTGCCAAGAGGGGGAGAACCAACCAGCAGCCACTAAAAGTTCTATTCCAAAGGCTGCCCCCTCTACTTCTACTCCTCGACAACAAGCGCAAGCACCACCAAGTCAAATATCTAAGGCTGCGCAGGCACATGCAGAGGATAAAAGAAAGAGAAAGATGCCCGCTTCATCAGCAGCAGAACCAGAAGGGCGTAAGAAGGGTGAAGAGGACGTGATCCAACTCCTTTCTGTGTACACCTCTTCATCCTCTTCAGAGCCCTTATCATTATCTGCAGAGTATGTCATGGAGACTACTCCGCCTTCAAAGAGGGATGATGAAGAAGAAGTAGTGGTAGTCAATGTCGCCGATCCAGAACTTCTGAGATGCCAAGAACCAGAGGGGGCGTCTATTCCAACAGTTGTCCCACTTGAAGAAGTTATTGTTGTTGCACCACCACCACATCAGAACACGCATAGAGCCAAGGTCCCTGTTCAAGGGACCAGAGTCGTCACACCTGCTATGAGGCAGGGGGTCCCCGTCAGAGCTCGTAAGCCAGAGGCAGGCAATAACAGCAAGCCTCAAAGCTCCAAACGTCCCATTGATCGAGTATAAGAGATCAAGGATCATATGGATGCGATGATGAGGCCCACACCCTGCGATAAGCCAATCAAGGACACTGCAGACAGCAAAGAAGTCTACCAATTTCTCTACAACCTGCAGAGTGAGACACCTATCGTCAAGATCAATCTTCATCCAACGGCTCTAGAGCACATTAGGCAGAGGTTCTTACAACGCTACACTCAACTTGTCTCAGCAGTCCACTAAGTTGATGGCATCAAAAAGATCCTAGACATCAAGAGACAAACCTTTATGCATAACCAGATCATATTCCATGAATATATGGTTGAGAGGACCCATGGACAGATTAGCACCTTTACATATTGCGATCTTATTAATCTGAATCCATGGGACCTTATGTCTCTGTACTTCTATACTGACAACAAAAGGGATAAGGAGATGAAGCATGCTCTGGCCAACTCAGCGATCAGGCAGATGATGACAGACCTCCTAGACTTCAGATGCAAGTTCGACTTCCAATTGGCTCCGGATATGGGAATAGATCAGCTAAATGTCACTACACCTAATGAAGATCTAGAAGGCATCAAGAGCATTCCCTCGTGGACGGTGCTGGTGGAACCAGAGGTAGGGGTGGTCTTTCGAAACGAGTAAGGAAGAAAAAATTTCTTTCGTGAAGACCAACGCCTGAAATACTCAAACTCTACTCTACGCTACATCAAGATCCATCTACTCAAAAGCAGAGATAACACCCCTGGTGCAAAGGAAAGTTCGAATATAATAATCAGATTTATCAACAATTTGTTGGAGTTTCGTGAGCTTCTTAGGAGGTTCAATAAGCTTCAACACATCTAGGCCTTCTCCTTGTGAGCAACTTCTATCTTTTGTTTTTAGAATTCAAGTATTGTAATTTCTTTCCTTCGTATTGTAAACATTATATAGACAATGTAAAACATAGATTACTTTCAACCTCTGCTTCGATTAGACTTGTGCTTTTCATTTAAGTAAGAGTCTGTCTTAATTACACTTAGGGGGAGATTGTTAGACCCCATCTTGTGAAAGTGTAAGTAAGAAGCCTCTTACTCTAGTCGATATGACTTAGTCTTTAGAAGCTGTCTAGATTAAGAGCTCTCATGCAAAAGAGATCAAGAGACAGAGCTCTTACTCAAAGAGCCAAGCGTCTCATATACAGAGCCTGCACTCTACTCCATGGAAGATCAAGCCTTAAGCACCAAAAAAAGCTTAAGCGCTAGATACAGAGCTACATTCCAGACACAGAGCCTCTTCATAGTACATGCAGAGCCTTTGGGTCTCATAACTCCATGGAAAGCGCGCTTGTCCAGACTTTCTCGCAAGCGTCAAACAGAATCAAGGTGGCTTGACTTAGTCTACTCCACTATTCAAGGGTCGTCAACGATAAGGATGCAGAATAAGCGCTCAAAGATTCAAGCCAAGATTCTAGCAAATTCTGTTTGACTTAGGCGTATATAAGGAGGCTCCCTCCTCAAGTTACAGTTACCTGAGAGTGCCGACTTAGATGATAGCCAATTCCTGTGAGAATACTATTTAGATTGAGAGAGTTATTATTTCCTTCTCATCTAATAAAAGCATCCGACGTATTCAAAGTTATTTTGTGTTCTTATATTTATTGAATATTTCGTTTGACCATTTCAGTTAACACTGTTTTCATTCCATTCATATTCTTCCAAACTGTGTTTTTCTGATATTAAGAGAATCTGGGTTCCAACACATTCCAAGGTTTAATGAATGAAATTTTTTGGTCGTTATTTACGAAAGTTTGTTTTGGTATTTTTTTACGACATATTGGTATACAGTAACTCTTGGGAGGAACATTTACTACATTTGAAGATTGTTCTTAACATTTTGTCCCTACAACAGCTTTACGCTAATAATAAGAAGTGTGAATTCGGCCGTGATAAACTTGGTTATTTGGGGCATGTTATATCAGGTGAAGGTGTAGAGGTAGACGAGTCGAAGATAAATGCTATCAGATCCAACAGACGAGAAAGAAAATTTTGCACTGCTGCTAAGTTGTCGGACTTATCCACAAAGGGATTCATGGAATTTATGTAGATTGCGTTGGGGGAAATCTACCAAAGCTAGGAAAATAGATAGACTCATTTCCCGCTGCTAAGGGAGAGCAAGAAAGAGAAAAATTCTTGTTTTTTGTAGAATGAAAAGTTCTGACTACAATTACTGAGCTATGAGGACTTTTGGGACTGTCCAGTTATTACTGGAAGTTCATTAAAGGGTATGGAATGGTGGTTGCTCCCCTCACAGATTTACTCAAGAACAATCAATTTCTCTCGATAGAAGCAGCCCAATCAGCCTTTGAGGAATTGAAGAAGTTGTTATCAACAGCACCTGTTTTTGAAACTTCCTGATTTTTTAGCGGAATTTTTCATCGAGATGAACGCTTCAGGGTATGGGTTGGGAGCTGTTTTGATGCAAAACGAGCAGCTCATGGCCTATTTCAGTCAATCATTGGAGTTGAGAGAAAAACAAAGAACTGGTGGCTGTAGTTTTTGTTGTACGTAAATGGATGTCATTTATGTTGGGAGGGCATTTTATGGTCCCTAGTGATCAGCGTAGTCTTCAATTCCTATTGGAACAAAGGGTGGTTGAACCAGAATAACAAAGATGGATGCGAAAGGTGTTGAGATACAACTTTTCGATTGTTTACAAACCAAGATGTGTTAATCGGGCGACAGATGCTCTATCTTGGAAGAAAGATGAATTGGAATGTTCAAGTTTGGGGAACCATAGTGGAGACAATTGGATGATTTGAAACGTGAAATTGAGGAAGATGAATTTCTTATGAAGTTAAAGGCTAATTTGTTGCAAGACAATACGACCCATAAAGGAATTTGAATTACAACAGGGTTTATTGTTATAAGGCCAGGTTGGTAATACCTCGGACATCCAGGTTCATTCCTTTACTGTTTGAGGATTTTCATGGATCTCTGACTGGAGGTCATACTGGGGTGGATCGTTCCTATAAGCGCATAGCTACTGAGATATTTTGGGTGGGCATAAGAAAAGATATAAATGACTTGGTAAGAAGTTGTGAAGTTTGTCAACGGAATAAGACTTTAAGTGGCACTCCAGCGGGTTTGTTACAACCTCTATCACTGCCTTTTACAGTTTGGGAGGAAATATCGATGGATTTTATTGAAGGCTTACCAAGGTCAGATGGTAGGAGCGCCATTATGGTGGTTGTAGATCGTTTTAGTAAGTATGCCGACTTTATTGGATTAAAACACCCATATAATGCTCAATCGGTTGCTGAAGTTTTTGCAAAGGAAATAATACGGCTATATGGAATGCCTCCATTCATAGTTTTCGATAGAGATAAGATTTTCCAAAGTGCGTTTTGGAGAGAGATATTCAAGCTACAAGGTTCTAAACTCAGGTTTTGTACTGCGTATCACCCGCAAACGGAAGTTGTGAACAAATGCTTAGAATAGTATCTGAGATGTTGGGTTTCGGACAGACCGAGGTAGTGGAGTAAATGGTTGTATTGGGTTGAGTTGTCGTATAATACTTCATTTCATTCCACACTTAAGTGTTCTCCTTTTCGTGTCCTTTATGGGAGAGATCCTTCACCGTTAATTCGTTATAAATCGGCTTCCTCAAATTTGCAGTTCGTAGAACAGGAATTAATGGGCAGAGATGAAATTTGGGATGAGGTCAGAATGCATCTGTTGCAATGTAAGATGAAGCAATAGGCAGACTTAAAAAGAACAGATGTTGTCTTTGCACTTGGAGATTGGGTGTTCATAAAATTACGTCCTTATCGGCTGAAATCTTTAGTTAAGAGTAATGAAGCAAAGTTGTTAGCCAGATTTTATGGTCCCTATAAGATCTTGGAGAAGATTGGAAAAGTAGCTTACAAACTGGAGCTATCGGTGGGAGTGAAGATACATCATGTTTAATTATGCTTCTACAACAGAAATTCCTACTCGGATTACGAAAGATTTGGTTCTTCAAGCAGAGTTGGAGGATCTGTTAGATATTCGCCCAATTACTCAAGGCGAACCAGGACAGTTGGATGTTTTGGTGAAATGGAAAGGAATGTTTGAATTTGATTCTTGGGAGAATTTACAAGCTTTGTTACAACAATTTCCTAATAATCACCTTGAGGACAAGGTGAAATCTTTGGGGGGAGTATTGGTGTACCTCCGGTTCGATTCACGTATAGGAGGAGGGAAAATTAGTGTAATTCCTTATTTTCTGTATTGAATAAGTCCTTAGGGGTATTTTCTGGTTTTCCTTTTGTCTAGTGAGTGGGAGCCTGTTTTGTGGGCGGGAAACTTCTGTTTGGGGTCATTCTGTTTTTTCTTCAATTCAGTTGTAAACGAGCTTTGCTCTAGAGAGACCATGGCCTCTCGAATGCCATTGGAGTGAATTCTTTTACATATCAATTCAATTGCAAGCTTTTGACATTATTTTATAGCAGTTAGAAAGGTTAAAGGGATGTCTAAATATTTGGTTTATGGTAGTTATATCGATTTGTTGATAACATATTGTTTGTATAGGTTTGCAAGAAGATTGTGCAAGTTGGTTGAAAACTATATTTAACTTAATCTAGCAAAGTGAGTTCAAATAACCTTAAATCTAGGTACACATCAAATACATAACCGATTCATTTCGCTTATGTTTGAATGTGTAGTTGAAAATGCATGATTCAAATGAGTATTGTGAAATGTGGTTATTTACTTATTTTTACATACAAAGTAAATTTTAGGTGAAAACTAACATGTTAAATTATTATCATAAACTATGTGGAGTATGTTTGATGTTTTGAAACTTGTTGTTTACAAAGCATGCTATTGATTGAAATTTTGGTGAAATAAACTTTCTATAAATGAGGTATTATGAGCTATTTGTTTGCTCACCGACGTGGTGTATTTAGATCTAGATCTGGCGACTTAGGGTCACCCCTTTGTTGCATTTGTATTGGGGTTGCTCCCTTTACAATTAGATGGGTTGCTCCCATTTGGTGTTTATGGAATACCGTGTAGTTATCGTGTCAGATACTCGGCTAATAGGCATAGGGTCTATAAGACACAACATGCACGCAGTGATTATGCCGAAATTAGCCTAACAGATAAGTAGACTGATGGGTAGTGTTCTTTCACTAATTTCGGTTCTTGTTGTAGGTCTCCGCACGTGGTGCAATGATTGTTACCTCGTTTTGAAATTTATAATCACATTTTCTATTGATTCGATTAAAGTAATGTGTTGGTTTGCATATTACCAAAGTTTACTAATCATCCATTGTTTTGGAATTCTTGGATCAGTTTGTTTTTTTGGTGTAGTATTTTGTTGTATAAACTCTTGATTCACCAAGCAAGAAGCCTGATTTGTTTTTATCTTTCAACGTGTATCCCAGGATCAAGATCAAAGGGTATTGACATTGTTACCACTACTAGGTAATTTTATTGGTGATACAGTGTTTTTGACTACCTATCACTTCAGACAGAAGATTAGTTCAAAATAGCAATCGATAGATTTAATATCAACACATTTGGCGTATGTTTGCAAGTAATAGTTAATGTATGTGGTGCTAATGCACGTTTTCGGTTTTTGGATTTGTTTAGCGTATTTGTAAATATAATATACCGAGCACAAACACACACGTACACGCACAATTTCAACCCTCCTAATTTGTAGGTTGGCAGTTTGACGAGTTGAGTTTAATTCAGTTTTTAGCGGGTTGGAAGAGTTTTACGGGTTGACGGTTTTTTGTACACCCCTAGAATTTATGAATAAGTTGGTGCTGAAATTTTAGAAAATTTGCTTATATGAAAAATAGGGTGTTGCATAACACAAGTTCCCTTGATAGAGTTGGTCAATGCCAGAATTTTGTGTTATCTTTTCAGTTTTTAGAGTTTAATATCAGATTTATTGTGTTTTTAAAAATGTTATAAAGGACTCGAACACGAAAAGCAAGGAATTAACCAACAAATGAATGATAATTTTGAAAAGAATATCCATATCTTCATTTATAGTAAAATGGTGTCACCACTTAAAAGAATTCTTAAGTTCAGTTTGGTTGCTAAAAACAAGTCATACCAAAATGTATTTTGCACACATTAAAATACTTCATAAGCCAACGTTATGTAACATCACAAAACCAATTCAAAACTTTTCATATACATCATCTATGATAATCTACTAAAAAGACATGGCATTCTTCAAAACTTTTACAAACAAGGAAAAGAAGTGAATCCAGACTGAACTAATAACTGATTATACGAAAAACTTAGAACAAAAATCCAAACCGAACAAACAGTCAATTCCAGTTTGGTTTAGCCTAGTACTGGTTTCGTTCAACGATTTGAAGCACCTTTTGCACAGCATGCTTAAAGGAGCGTCTAAACGAATAATACAATAAGATGTAAAATTATATTATAAATCAAAAATAAAAAATTAACAAAATTCCTCCATAAACAAAGGAGTAAATATGAAATACAACAATAAATTCTAACGTTCAACTTTAAAGTATTCTATCACTACACAGTTACAGGTAAATCTTATAATAATAAAATAAGATTTAACATTTCAAACAAAAATTAATACTAATGGTTTTTAAAGAAACAATTCCTTATGCAAAAATACAAATTATTCTATTTATTTCGACATATCATACTCATAGTAATGTTAACTAAAATTATTTTTAAATACAGGCATTTATTAAATATAACCATCCAGATCATCTTCACAATAAATTTTAACTCAAAATATTAACTTTGCCTAAAGTATGTAGTATTCAAATAGATGTAAAGGGGTGCAAACATAACACCCTTCTCTTAATCCAGAGTTTAACTTATCATAGGTCGATAATTCAATTCTCCTCAAGATAATTGATTGATGGATGCATAAGCATAGTCAAATATCTAGAGTTATCAATATAACACAGATTCTGGATTTGACCCAAATCTCTTGGTGATCAATAACTTAGATTCTCGATTTGACCCAAATCTTGAATCACTAAGGAGGTACAATATACACCATAAAGATGTTGCTACCTGAACCCCTTGGGGTCAAATTAAATATTAATGATACAAAAAGACAATTTAAGTGTTTATCAAAATCTTACAAGGTAAGTATTTCTCAAATGTCACTTCGCTTACCGGGTGAACATGACAAAAACCTAAATCTTACTCGGTAGGAGGTATAACATAGACCAAGAATCCCACCCAGCAAGTGAAAGAGAAGACTCTTACTTGGTTGGCGCTTAGTGGCCGAGAATGTTAACCCATAAGGTAAATGATTAAATGCTTACCTAGTAAGCATCTTGAAAAACGATGCCTAAGGGGCCATTTACCAAACACTTACCCGGTAAGTGCTTACCGGTCAAATTTAACACTATTATTTACTTACCGGGTAAGATTTTAATCCATCAAAACGATATTCTGTGCAACAATTCACCCAGTAAGCGCTTACCATGGTAAGAGTCGTCGCCCTCACTTACCGGGTAAGACTCATGGTCTTTGTCTCGCTCTTACCGGGTAAGATTCTTAGTCTTTACCATATTCATCCGGTGAGGTAATGTGACTTGGTAAGCGCTTACCCGGGTAAGTGTTCGGTAAACGGCCTCTAAGTGTCTCTCGATCATATGGTTGTAAGCTTGACATTGACTACTAACAGAATACGTGTTCCGACTGTAGCAAGCCTCAACCTATATATACCAAATAATACCCAAACCAAAAGAGCACGGTATATTCCACCCACTCCAAGGTGAAGTAAGGGAGAGGTAAGATGTAAACGGACATGTCTTCTACCTCAATAATAAGCATAAATACAACTGAAAATGGCTAATACCAGTGTAGAAGATTGGTGCGATGAACTTCAAAGAACAATGAACCATAAAACAACAATGATGCAAAGAAATGAAAGAAGACCCGATAAAACAGAGAATCCAAATTGTTTTAGGTTTACAAACCAATTACAGATAGAAGAAAAATGGCATATAAGAAGGAACTAAGTCAAGCTAGTAAATAAGATACAGAGCAAACAAGCAAATGATAAGAGTTGGACTAAAAATAAATAAAAACAAGATAAATGGAAAGCACCCAACAAACGCTACTGATACGAATTGAATCTTTAAGCACAAATAGAATCATACCGAACTTAAAGCCCCCAATTAACTTCTACTGAAATTGGTTTTCTTGTTTTTACCTCTTTTTCAACGATGGATTTGGTGTATAAGAGGTTCTCATTTGGCCATCATGACCTTCACAAATTCCTCATAGTTGATCTGGCCATCACCATCCACATCAGCCTCACGGATCATCTCATCAACTTCCTCATCTGTCAGCTTCTCACCAAGATTTGTCATAACATGGCGAAGCTCGGCAGCAGAAATGAAGCCATTTTGATCCTTGTCAAACACACGAAAAGCCTCCTTAAGCTCCTCTTCAGAGTCAGTGTCCTTCATCTTTCGAGCCATCAGATTCAGGAACTCCGGGAAATCAATAGTCCCATTCCCATCAGCATCAACCTCATTGATCATGTCCTGAAGTTCAGCTTCTGTCGGGTTTTGTCCTAGAGATCTCATAACGGTTCCAAGCTCCTTGGTTGTGATACAACCTGCGCCAGTGAATAGTTATCATTAAATGTAACTGATAGTAAGAATTTAACACACAATGATGACTACAACAAAGGAAACTACAAGCATAAAAGGGACTATTGGTTTTGTTTGGTAAATTGCAGGAACATCAATTATTTGATTTATTCCAGATCTAAGCACATTCCATAGAGAAATCAATAACCTACAAACAATGCCTTCATCTCCTACCAAATCACAAGAATCTGGCAGAAACAAGAAATAAATTGAACTCAGATTACAGCTAAACCCTTTGTAAGCAACAACTTGATTGATAAACAGAAGAGTTTTCTAGGAATCGCAAATCCTTGTTGATCTTTGATTTGAACGACACCATAATAATCACTAACTCTGGCAATTGCATTTAATCATACATAGAATCCCAAAAGTCCATTAGGGTATTAAAAATCGACAATCATAAATCAGATCTGATACAAAGAGATGATTGCGTACAATCTTACGATTCATGAATCGTTTGCTCGAGTGAAACACGTTCACTCATACCACACGTATACGTATATAAAGAGATCAGAACAAAAAAAAGGTAATAAAATTATGTACAGAAACAAACAGATGAATCGAATGGAAAGATAGAGAGAGAGAGAGAGAGAGAGAGAGAGAGCTAACCATCTCCATCCTTATCGAATAGGCTGAAAGCCTCCTTAAATTCTGAGATCTGATCATCGGTAAGCTGATCCGCCATTACTTTTCAACACACGAAAGAGGGAAGGGAAGAAAATGGTGGTACAATCGAGGGGTGGCGTTACAACTCAGGGACTGCGTTTTGTGGGTGATGTTTATATATGTATATAGAAAAACGCTTGTTTGCCTCATCACCTTTCTTTTACCATAATACCCTCAACTTTTTTGTAAGTATCTCGTTGGCCATGGGATTGGGTCATTGGTGGTAGCCGTGGTCCAAAACCCGACCAATCCGATCAATCTAATCCAATCCAACATGAAATAATTCAATTCAATGTAACCAGTGTTTAATCGGGTTGTAAATTGTCAAATCATAGGTATTGGGTTGATATTAAGTTACTATTATTTAAACTCAACCTAACCCGATGAACCCGATATACTTTTATTTTTTGGATTTAATACGATTGTTGAATTTCTATTAATATATACATTAGACAATTACACTATCATGTATGCTATTCATATACACATATTTTCAGTCTATTCACATCTTTATATAACTCATTCGTATATATGTTCAGTAATTGTGAACATATATATGTAAATTGAGAAAATTAACTGAATGTGATAATGTACGAAGTATGGATAAGTTGTATTAAATAGTTGATGATGAAAAAAAATTATGAGCAGAGAAATAACATATTCTAGGTTAGAAGAGTATTTTAATGTACCAAAGTATCAACCCGACCAATCCGTACGGATTGGGTTGGGTTGGGTTAAGATTTTTCAAACCGCAAGTATTGGATTCGGTTGTTCAAATGTTTTCAACCCGATCAACCCAACCCGTAAGCATCCTTAATTGGTGGTATCAAGATGGATCATGGACGAATATCTCTTTTCTAATTAGAACATGTATTATCATTATCAATCAAACTTGTCCCTAACACCACTGTTGCCAAGAAAAAATAAAATCCTTGCATCACGTTGAGATCCATTGAAACGATAATAGTTGAATTTTGAAAAAGCGGTCAACTGCCAGATTGTTATCCTTTGAGAAGACCTTGTTATTTTGATGCCTCAAATCAAATATAAAGTGATCCATACAACCGTTTGTCAAATCGGTTGTCTTCCCCTCGAAATTGATTGGGAGTCCACACACATAATTAATTCTTTAAGTGAGATAGATGACGAAAGACTCCACCCCTACCACCAACAAAAATCCTTCCATATTTGAAGCACCAATGGACAATTGACAAAACAATGATTTAAAGTAAGGAAGGTATATCCAAAGGTTTGTCATGTAAAGTTGTCATCACCTTCACCGGTAACCTCCACCCATCTGAGCCTCTAGACAAAGATGCACACCTTCCATAGGGTTAGCAAGCACTACTGAGTTGGGATAACATGTAATCATACCTGTGAAAGTTTATCTTCAACCTAGACCAAGGCTCCTTAACCAAATAATCCACCCCAAATGACATGTGGTTTATGTCTAATATACGTAGGGTTAGTTAAGGCGATATGACATCCTTAACAGTAGCCATTGGATGACTTCATGCTACATCTTAAGTCCTTACTAGTTTGATAGCTAATTGATTTTTCTGGCGAGCCAACTCGAGAATGGGTTGGCATTGCACCCGTGGAGGAGAAGAGCATAGATAATTTCAAACAGAAATATGAATTAATGTATGGAGTGCATCACACCCAAGCACTTGATGCTATAACATTATCCTCATGCCTCATGGCGTATGTTGTAGCATTTTTTCTGCATTCGACTGTTAATAGAGCCTTGCGGTAGCCATGGTTGTTTGCTTTAATTATGCTTTTTCTATTCCCTAATTTATAAGTTTAGTATCTTGGTCAAATAAAAAAACATTGTTTATGAATTCAAATATAATACTCGTGTTCCGTTAAATCGTACAAATTGGGTTAAGTGAATTTTCGGTAGAATTATGCATAACGTCTTTGTACCTGTTGATCCCATATCTCTCAATATAACACGAAGATTTATGTTATGAAACCTAAATCTATCGTATAAATGATGAATAGTGAAGAACATCTTATAAAATATTTAGGAAAATATGAAGCTTCAAAGAATTTCACTATAATAATTTTAACGAGAATGAATGAATAATTTACAAGACATATGATAGATATCTATACTAGCAATATAGTCTAAGAGATAACAATCTAGTGAAAGATATTGTTAGGACTGAATTTCTTTATAAATTGTATTCGATTTGACAGATTAATATAGTCTATAATTGTTGTAAAAGTCATTATGTTTGACTTTTCTTTGTGTAGTTTGAATTTGACTAGACTTTCTAGTTTGACCCTATATAAAGGGTTAGTTCTTTGTAATTTTTGTAAGGAACTCAATTGTAAAATATGATACGTATAATAAAAGTTTGACCAAGTTTGAAGGTTTGACTTTCTCTCTCAACTCTCCTTCATAGTGTTCTTGATGTTCTTGAAGATTGCCATGGATGTTTAGAGATTAATTGAAGATTGATCATCATTTTGGACTATCAATTGGTATCAGAGCAGGAAATGCACGAAATCAAGAAAAGAAATCAGTGGTTTTGAAGATTTTTCGAAGATATTTTTCTTAAAAATTTTGTGTTCTTCATCTTGTTCTTATTTTTTTCTTGTGTTTGATCCATATTTTTTTTTAAATTTTGTGTTTTCGTGTTATTGACAAAGATTTGTGATTTGGTTATTTGATTTCAAGATTTAGTGAAATTTTGTGGTTTTAAATTTTTTTTGTTCTTATTTTTTTTCATAATTTTTTTTTGTTTGATCCATTTTTTGACTATTTTTTTTTCTGTTTTTGTGTAATTCGCTCAAGGCCCAACCAGCCCAACAGTTTATCTCTAAGCCCATCTGATTGTTTTCTTGACTGTCTTCATCTTCATCGCATCGCTCAATTCACTAGTCCGCTTATGCCTTTATCCGATTTCAAGATAAATCGCTCAAAAGCTTGATCGATTTAGTGTTTCATCGCTCAACCTATCCGGTTTTGTATATCGCTCAATCACTTAGTCGTTTGCTGCATTCATCGCTCAATCAATCCAGTGAAATCCAAGTCTAAATCGCTCATACCCTTCTCCGATTTAAGCCTAAATCGCACGAGTTCTTGAGCTTTAATCGCAGGTTCTTTGTCCGATTTCTGTGTAAATTGATTGAAGGTTGTCTGATTCCTGTGTCGGGAGTTACGCTCACCTTCTCCTTCACCTCGGTTTCCTTCTCGTCAGTATCAGTAGCTACAAAAGTTATATTTTGTCCCTTCACAGCTAAGGTTACTGGTGTCAAAAACCTTCTGGTTCTTCACACTCCTAGCTCTAGGTCCCCTGTTAAGCTCATTTAGACCATCCCCATTTTCGTTGTTATATCCAAAGAAACCATTGCCTCTCCCTCTAGGCTTGTACTTGTTATCCACTGCCAACCAACCACGCCTGTTACCTTGGGAATCATAAGCATTAGAACCATATCCATAGCCAGAACGATAGGTGCTTCCATATTGGCCGTATAACTTGTTTGGATACATTCTATTTATATATCCATTGGCTGTGTTTATACCAGATATTGGCCTCGGAAAACCATGAGATGAGAATGAGGGCTAAGATTTTGATTTCTTGATGCAACACCATTCGAAGAACTTCAGATTTTGAAACAGAAGATAGCATTGATTGAAACAAGTAATGGGACTCAAGAAGAACAGGACACCTGCTTCTTTTTGCTTCTGTCGATGACAGTCTAACAGTTAATGGCAGTCCCCAAGCAAGTACTAGTGGTGATATTGAAGATGTTCCCTGCTTGATTTCCTACTTCATCTCAGCTAAATAAGCAGTTTAAGTGTTAAATCACACAAAAGGGACTTCAATTTTGTGTCAGGTTCTGGTAAATCGCTTACTGCCATCATCGATTTTAAGATAGCCGATTTGAGGTTACCTCGACCAAAGGCTCACCCGGTTTTAGACTTGGTCACTGTTTTGAATGGTTTCATCTTAAATCGCTCAAGTGAGTTGTAAATCGATCAAGTAACTCACCTTCGGATTTGGTTTATTGCTTGTTTACATCGGATAAAAGTTGTCAGTTTTGTTAAATTGCTCAAGATTTAGGAAATTTTACGGATTGTAAACCGAGCAAGTCGTGCTAAGAGAGAGACCATTCCAGGACTGGTTAATTCAAGGGAAGTTAGAGAGTCTACAAGTTTTCTGCCAAGTGAATAATTGAAGGTCTTGCCATCATATGAAAGCTTCAGGCGGGCAATCAAACTACAAGATAAATCGAAGAGTGAAGTGTAATGTGTGGTTGTAACAAATCTGACGAACTTCAAGTTGAAGCAATGAGAACAATCATCAGATGACTTGGAGGAGAAATAGAAAGTAAACAGAGACTGATATTCATATTTGTTTGAAGACATCATACCTTGACTGTATTCCTTTCTAAATAGCACATAACTTTGAACCAGATTCATCTTCAATCACACAGGTTTCGGTCAGCAAAGTATTGGTTTAGACTACTTGGATTGAGCTTGTTTAATTATTTTTTGGGTCTGATTTACTTTTGTTTGGGCCTGTTTTTAATCTTTTCCAATTTGTAATAAACCCATTTTTTTTGTTTATTCTTTTTCTTGGCCCAAGTTGATTTTTTTTTTTGTTGTTTTAAAATCTTTAATTTAGATTTTTTTTGGATCATTTTTTATCTATTTGTATCTGTTTTTGGTTTGTTTTAGACTGTTTGAGAATTTTAAACTGTTTTGCATCGTATAAACTGTTTTTATCAGTTTTAACCGTTTTTGACTGTTTTTAACAGTTTTTAACTGTTTACAACAGTTTTAGACTGTTTTAACTGATTTTTGATAGTTTTCGCTGATTTTTTGATTTCTCAACAGTTTTTTTTTGTGTTTTTCTATTTTTTTGAGCTTAATCAATTTTGATTTCTTTGATTGATTTCAACGCTTTAGATCCTTTGATCAATCTGATTTCTGAAAATGACAATTTCTTTTGCGAAGGAGAACTTGGATTTGAGAATTAAAGTTTCTGAACTGGAAAAGAGAGTAGAGGACTACAAAGATAAATACATAAATATGTTTGATGAAAATTACGCAGATAAAGAATTTATTAAGGATCTGCAAAAAGAAAATAAAGCTTTGAGAGAAAATTCTGAAGAAGATGTATCAGTAAAGGTCAGTGAACTTGAGAAAGCTTTGAACACAGTAAGGAAAGAGTGTGAAGTAGAATTGAAAACTTGGAGTAAATCTAATAAATAACTATTTGACAAACTCCAAAAAGTTTAGAGTGAACTTAATGCTGAGAGAAAATCTCCAAGGAATTATACTGAGACTGAGAGTGATCTGAGTGAGTTAAAGAGGTTATTGGATTTAGAGAAAGAGAAGGTTCTAGAAGTTGAAAAGAGTTTGAATTTTGAAAGAACAAAAAACGAGAAAGAGAAGAAGAAATTTCTTGAATTAGAGAAAAAGTTTGGTGTTGAACGTATATCTTATAAAAATAAGATAAACTCTCTCGAGCAGAACGCCAAAATGCTGTTAAAGCATATCTCGGATTTTGAGCAGCTGATCATCTTGGAACGAGCCAAGACTAATAAAGAGAAGGAAGATATCAAAGAAGAATGTCTGAGCCAGAAACAGAAACTGTCTGAAAGCATTGCTCAAAAGCAAAAAGCTTTAGATGAAGAGAAGAAGTTATTTGTACTTGAAAAGAGAAATACTTCAAAGAAATAGACAACTAGAGCTAAAGAGCTTGCTGAAAAGAAAAAATGGCTCGACATCGCTTCTGAGAATGAGAAGAGCAGCTCAGATGAAGAGAGAAGAGAGTTTAATAATCAAAAAAAGAAAATTGAGATGCTTAAAAAGGAGTTAGAAGGTAAACTCCTGGATACTACAAAGAAATTTTCTGATCTGAAGACATAGCTTGAAACTGAATTGAAGATGAGAACTGAACTAAAAAATAAGTATGATTTAGTTACTGTTGAACGAGACCAACTTTTAGAAAAAGTCAAAGACTTTTCTTGTGCTCAAAGCTCAAATAATTCTCCTTCACAGTGTAAAACGAACTTTTATGACTGTTCGAAATCGAATAGTTATTCAAGCAGCCCTAAATCTACTGTTTCTAAGAACTATTCTCGTTCTTCTAATCAGTACTATCAAGGGTACGTCATCGGATCACCCAATTATTCTTCTAAAGTTAAAAGCATTTGGGTAAATAAATCTGAATCTGTTTCATCTCGACACTCTGTTGTTATTAACAATAATCTTCCTTGTTTTGTGAGATCTACTACTGACTTGATAAATCTTAGCAAGAGAAGGATCATGTGCTCCACATGCAAGAATATTGATTTTGTGAACAGAAAGAGGTACAACAGGTGGATTGACGATAACAGATATCAGAAAAACTGGAAAGGTAATAACAGGTATGATAACAATAATTTGTATGGATCTTATTTTGTATATAATCATTTTGTTAAAAGCGCAAAAAAAACATCTAATAAAAATAGATGGTTTGGCAGTTATAACATCCCACAACCTGATACTAACAAAGAAGGACCCAAGTTCGTTTGGGTACCAAAATCTGTCTGGTCTTATTTTGGAGGTGCATCATTACTGCGCTGATCAGAAATTCATACAGATGATGCACTAATTCAAGGGGAGTTGTAAACTGTCCAAACGAGGCTTCTGAATACATCAGTTCAGAACCCGTGCTTAAACATTGTGGTTTCTAAACACCCAGTTTAGGACCCATGCTTAAAATGTTTCCATTTTTTTCTTTTGAGCTTAACTTAAACATTTCTTAATCTATTTTCTAGGGGGAGTCTCTAGAATTTTTGAATAAGCTGAGTTCCCACTTTCGAACCCATCATCATCTTTTCAATTTGAACCCAAATGTTGTGGCCTGATGATTTATAACTGTCAATGCTAGTGTAGATATCGTTAGTCAATGCTTGCATCATATAAGACTTGCAAAGCACATCAGCATGGGCTCTTTCTTTATCTTCAGGTGAATATTGATGTTTCAGTTTAGGTACTTTCTGTTCAGGTATGCCTGCTACTAWATCAGCTTCTACCACTAGGAAGAATTCAGCAGGACCTTCCATTAGAGATTTCATAATCAGATCTCCTTCTTTCATCCTCTCAATGAAGTTCAGAAATCTATCTCTCCACTGATTATAGTCACCACGAAACAGAACAGGTGGCTTGGTGTCAATACCAATAGCCATTGCTTCTCTTGAACTCATCCTATCAGTTTGTATGAAAATAGGATCAACTGCAGTTCAAAGTTTGAATTAAAAGATCAATTTACAAAAATATATCTGATAATATGTAAACCACAATTAGCACACATTCAACACTTAGAGAATGTTAAGCACAAACACTTATCCGGATTAGTAATCCGGTCAAGTTTATCCGGATTAAGAGTCCGGTCAAAAAGATAGAATATTCAACAGGTTATTCGGATTAGAAATCCAGACAACAAGTAAACATAAATCGCTCAAAAGACTTAACCAAAATTTACTAATTTCATACGGATTACTAAAAATGAAATACGGATAAGGCACAAAATTCAATTTGTTTTAAAATTCTCAAATCGGAGGTTTTCTACACTTAGTCAAAATTCCAAAATGAAAATCGGACGTAAAAAGTCAACAAGTCAACAAGTCAAGGTCAACAAAGTCAACAAGACAAAGTACGTACAAAGTCCTTTCAAAACAAATCGCTCAAAAGTCAAAATTTTTAAACCGATCAAAAAGTCAAACACCGTCCAAATGATGTACGATTACAGAAATAAACCGCTCAAATAGACATTCAAAGACTTACCAAGCGGATTCTAAACCGCTTACCAAATCGCACAAACAATCAAACTTACCATCCGGATTGTTTAAATCGCTCAGATATCCGTTCAAGTTACTAACTTCTTACCAGCCGGATTCTTTAAACCGCACAATAAACCGTTCAAGTGTTCAACGGTTTACCAACCGGATTGATTAAAATCGCATACTAATCCACACAAGGTATCAACGATTTACCAGCCGGATTAGTTAAACCGGTCAATTATCCGCACAAGTGTTGTCTGGATTAACCTATATCAAAACAACTCAAAAACACACGGATGTTAAATCGCACAAGAGTTAAGCGGATAACATCTTAAACCGTACAAGCTTTAAGCGGACTAAAATTCAAGCAAAAACACAAAATTTCACACTCTTTACCAAAATTTTGGATCAAAACATGAAAAATATGAATTTTGAAGAACTTTTTCCAGAATACGAAAAATCAAATTTCAACTAATTAAGCCTTAAAACTTGTTTAAAATAAAAAATGGTGTGAATCAAGATTGTTCGATATGTAAAACCGAATCTAATGATGTAAATCTATACAATTAAAACTCAAAATATGAACAATTTAGGCTAAAAGACCCAATCTGGACGAAAAACTCTCAAGAACAGTGATGAACATTTTAACTCAGATCGACGAATCTTCAATAATTCGTGCCGAAAATGTGTAAATATGATAAATCTTCAAATCCAAACTGCTGCAGTCTGCTCTGATACCAATTGATAAATCCAAAAATCATACAAACATGATGTAATCTTCAAGAATCATGATGAACATAAAAGTAGAAAGAATATTATCAAAGGATGATTTGATAGAGAGAGAGAGAATTACACAGCACTAATCACTTGATAATTCTGCTAATGACAATTGTAATGACAATTACAAGGAAAATACTATTTATACTAGGAAATAGTAAAGGCTACACTATTACAAACAATTACACTAAGGAGAAACTTGAATACAACTTTAAAGCTCTAAATTAAACCCAACATGAAGCTTCTTTCATAAGTTTTGCCTGAACTTGTCTGACCATATGCAATAACTCCAAGGCTTGAATGTGATTTATTGCGAGTGAATGATGAAAAAGATAAACAATTTTTGCTCAGTCTTGTAAATATTTTTGGTAAAAGGGGCAGATTCTTTAAATCCAACATTTAGGGGTTCATGATTAGAAACTAATTGGGACTTTTTGGTTTTGGACATTTTTGATTGTAAATTTGCATCTCTTGGACATATATGCTCACAGTCTTGTCTCGTAGATCACTTCAACCGGATTTGGTGTACCTTAATAGTTTCCTAACCGGGTTTGGATTTGGACAAGAATCTTTGCTCATAAGTCGAACCACACCTGGCACAAATTTTTCTTGGTCAATTGATTTGGCTTGTTTTATTTTTTTTTGGATTTTCATTTGATTCAATTTTTATTCCTTAACTGTTTTAATCTGTTTTGAACTGTTTTGAGAAAATTTTGAAATGATTTGGATCGCGTAAACTGTTTCTTATCAGTTTTAACCGTTTTTGACTATTTTTAACAGTTTTTAACTGTTTTCAGCAGTTTTGACTGTTTGACTGATTTTTGACAGTTTTCGCTGTTTTTCTGTTCTCAACTGTTTTTTTTTTGTGTTTTTCTGAATGTTTTTGAGCTTATTGATTGTTTTTGACTGATTTCATCGCATTTGATTCTTGTGATCAATCTGATTTCTGTAATGACAACTTTTGTCGAGAGGGAATATAAAGAGCTTAAAGAAAAATATGTTAAACTAAATTCTGAGCTTAACAAGAATATATCATGGACAATTTGTCTTACTGACTGTAATGAGAGAGAGAGAAAGAAAAGAAGAGAGTTTTGAAAAAAAAGCTGAATGATCTAATGAAGACTGTTTTTGATCCACAAGAGACAGTAAGATTGAAGAAACAGATTGAGGACTTAACAACTAAACTGCATAAATCTGAACTGCAAATTGACTCTTTTGGGAGGAATAATAAAGAGATTGAGGACTTAACTAATAAAATTCATAAGTCTGAATGTGATCTGCTTGAGTCAAGGAAATTATTGGATCTAGAGAAGAATAAAGTTTTAGAAATTGAGAAGATTTTAAATGCTGAAGGAAAGATATGGAGAAAGAAAAGAAAAGATTTATTGATTTAGAGAAACGATTTGATGCTGAACGCTTATCTTATGAAAATAAGATAAACTCTCTCGAGCTGAACGCGAAATTGCTTTTGAAACAAATCTCTGATTTTGAGCAGCTGATTGATAAGTCCAGAAATCATACAAACATGAAGTAATCTTCAAGAATCATGATGAACATCAAAGATAGAAAGAATATGATCAAAGGATGATTAGATTGAGAGAGAGAAAGAATTACAACACTAATCTTGATAATTATGCTAATGACGATTGTTAATGACAATTACAAGGAAATCACTATTTATACTAGGAAATTGTAAAGGCTAAACTATTACAAAATAATTACACTAAGGAGAAACTTGAATAAAACATTAAAGCACGAACTTGAACCCAACATTCTCCCCCTTTGGATTCAAGTTTGGACCCTTGTGAATTTCGTTTTGCGCAGTCCAAGGATTTTCTCTAACCTTCTCAGAGCATTCCTGTACTGATCTTCTCCTCGAGCAAATTTATGGCGTTGACAAGCAAGTATCTTTCTTTGGCATTCATCCGTTCAGATTCCACAACCTTATCATCCTGATCCCTTTTCAAGTCAAGTGCCCTTCTTACTAGCTTGATCGTACCGTTAGAATACTTATTCAACTCACTGAATCTCATGAACTTTTTGACTTGAAGTTGAGCAAAGTAGATAACCCCAAATTMTRGACTTTCAAGCACCATGTAAACTGGATAGCCTTCAATGTCTTCTAAATCTTGATTAGGTCTTTTGAGGTTGATGATTCGTTGACTGTCTTCAAGACCCATTTG
>NW_020201167.1:73022-75484 GCF_001531365.2 Cynara cardunculus var. scolymus | reverse complement strand
GCAATCTGCAGCAAAGTGGCCTGGCTTGCCACATTTAAAGCAACCATCTTTTGGCTTTTCCTTCCTCTGCTCTTCTACCTTCTGCGAAGGCTTCTGCTCCTTCTCTCTTKTCTCAGATCTATCACCCTCTGTAAAGTTTCTTCTGTTGAAACTTTTATACTCCTTCCTCTCTCCACCCTTTCTGAATTCTCTAGTGATCAAGGCCAGAGTTTTCATCATCTCCTTCATTGAGACTTCTTCGTCAGAACTTTCATCACTTTCTGCTATCAGTACCTTCTTCTTCTTCTTCTTCTTCTTCTTCTTCTTCTCCTTCTCTTCCTTCTGTGCTCCTTTCCCCTTCCCAGAACTGCCATCCTCTGCAACCAGAGCAAGTGGACCACCATAGTTTTTCTTTTATTTGCATAACTTGAGGCTCTTGGCTTTTAAGAGAACCAAACAGGTCAGCCAGAGTCCACATTTCCAAATCTAAGGTGGCGTTCATGGACATGGTTAGGTGCATCCATTCAACTCCAAGGCTCTTCAAGAATGAAGAGTTGTTGTCCTCTGCGGTTCTCATGACTCCATACCTCTTGCAGTTGCTTATCAAGGTGTTCAATCTAGAGTATGTGTCCGACAAGGATTCACCCTCTTTTGAAGCTGTGGTATTCATCAATGCAAATTGCTTGATTATTTTTTAGTGTTTTCTTACCTCCTTCAATCTGTTTTTCTAATTCTGCCCAAATGTCCATGGACAATTGACAGTGATCGATACATTTAAAGATTTCGTGAAGTATTGCCATGATTAACAATCATTTGCACTTGCTACCCAATTCAACCATTATTTTGTCTTCGTCACTCCAGTTTGCAGCAGGTCTTGGTTCGTAATGTTCAGGAATTTCTGGGGTTGTGCCAGTAGCAGGAACTCTTGGGTTAAAGTTCATTGGCACATAAGGAGGATTATAAAGAAATTCACATATCCTTGGGTGAATTCCTTCCAAAAAATTAACCATTCGCACCTTCCATTGTGGATACTCCTCACAGATGAGCGTGGGTGGTTTTGATTGAGAACCAGTGCTCATGAATGAGGTATTGGCCAGATTTGCCATTGAAAGAAGAAGAAAAATAAGAATAAGACGAAACTGATAAAATAGAGTAAAACAGGGTAACCTGAAGAAGAAGACTGGTGTTCTAGAACAAAAGAAAATTAATACCAAGAACAGAATTAATCAAATAAGAATTCGATTCCTGCTTTGATACCAATTGTTAAGACCTTTAAACTTAGTTTTGATATCAATCAAATACTCTGGATGATCTTTAAGACAATCAAAGTGCAGCGGAAACAATATAAGAACACAACAGAGTAATTAATCAAGAACACACAGATTGATATGAAGGAGATGAATGCTATAGAATAGCTTCAAAGGTTTTTCAATTGATTGAAAATAAGACGATTACAATTTGGAAGCACATTGAATTACAAAGGCCTAGCTGCTATTTATACTAGTTCCTAACGGCTTTTCTGACATGACCTAGACGTGTGAAACGATCTAAGCCGTCCAAATAAAGTCGATTAAAAACCTAGACACGTGAGAAGCACGTGCATCTAACAACCTTTAAAAAAACTGCAGAACAGGATCTTCACAGAAGACGAATCCATATACCCTCTGTGAACCACCTTAGAGGCTCTGCTGTAGAAGACTTGTACGTTCTTATTGCCAGAGGACCATTTTCCAGAACCTCTGTGAGAGACAWCAGAGGTTCTGTCAATCTTGACTTGTACGATCAAACAGCTTCTGTTGCTGGTCCTATGTTGTCTTCTGTGGAAGAAATTCTTCTGTTAACAATTGTAGAAATATTTTTCATACTTTTACATTAAGCAAATATTGGAGCTAACAAATCGGACAAGTGTTGATCGATTTGTATATAAACCGATCAAGGGTTGGGCAATTTAGATATAAACCGGATTAAATATTAGTCGGTTTAGGTGTTGAGCGATTTATGAACTTTGAAATTATGTTAATTGTTTTGAACAGAGAAGTAGGAATACGACTAAGTGTTGTCCGGATTGCTAAATTGGACAAATTCTTGAAGTGTTGTCCGGATTGTTAAATCGCACAGGTTATTAAGTGTTATCCGGATTGCTAAATCGGACAAACTCTTAGTGTTGTCCGGATTGTTAAATCGGACAAGTGTTGATCATATTTACACTTTGACTTGTGTATTGTTCACATAAATTGATATTCTCACTTTTATATAAAAATGGGAAGTTTGATAAAGATGATTTTGAACTGATGATATTCCAAAAGAACACGTATGACTGCGGTCTGTTCTATATGGAATTGTTTTGTAAAACGTTTTGATGAGAAAATAAGGGTGGCATATCAAGGAGAGGTATACCATGGGATAAGGGTGGCATATCAAGGAGAGGTGTACCATGGGATAAGGGTGGCATATCAAGGAGAGGTGTACCTTTGGATATAAGG
>NW_020201167.1:54862-72847 GCF_001531365.2 Cynara cardunculus var. scolymus | reverse complement strand
AAAGGTTTAAAAGTGGCACTCTGATATACCTGGTTAGTATAAACCTATTTGGGTTTTGATGTATTAATTGCAAGCATTGGGACTGGTTTGAAAAGTGGAAAGGTACTGGTAATATGTTTTTACTTGTTCATATATTGGAAAGATGTTTTACATAAAAGTTTTGGTGGTTGTCACCCTGCAATTACATAATAAGGGAAGCTCACTAGACCTTTCGGTCTAACCCTCGTTTTGTAATTTTAAATATGTGTTGCAGGAGGTACGAACGGTAAAGGAAAAGGGAAAATATGATAATTCCCTATGTGTATATCTGCATGAAGAATTGTTGATTATGTGTACAGTTTTAGTAGATGAGACTTGATAAGTACAAGAATTGTATTTTTGAATTTTTCGAACCATGTATTCTGTAATGGTATATTCTTGTACTAAGGGACCTATGTGGTGTATAAACATGTATTTTTTATGTATGAAGTATATGTTACATGCAATGTGTGGAATGAGTTGTTATAGAAAGTGGTATCAGAGCCTGAGTTTAAAGGATTTAGGTATTTAACAGCATGATACCTAGACTTAAACYGTTTWRTTGCATGTTAAGGGTCCCGGACATAGTTAGCACCATTGGAAATAAATATGATGAGTTGAAAGAACTGTATGTAAGGTAAATTTTAATTACATCTGACCAGTGTAATTATGAACTTACAGGTACATATATCAACTTGAATACTTCATTATATTTGGGAATGTGAATACATGATTTTTAACATTAAAATCTGCAGATGTCTAGCCGAACTCGGAGATCTGAAAGAACAGCTCATCCAGAATCTGAAGAAAGAGAAGAATCACCTACTAATCTTCCAACCAGTACTTCTGGAAATAGAGGTCGGGGAAGACCAAGGGGAAGAGGCAGAGGAAGAAGTCAGGCATAGGGAAGGGGACCGACTGAAGTACATTCTGAACATGAAGAATCCCATTCTGGGAATGTTCAGGAGAGATCAGTGCCACACCCAGAGTATGTAACCAGGGATATGCTGGCGGAGGAAATGTGAAAGTTGCGGGAAAATTTAACGTCTATTATGGGAATCCCTGCTAGAGTGGAAACAGAGAGAGTAGAAGTTCATCCCTCTGTACCGGTTACTCATAACAAAGAAGGAGACATCAAGATGTTCTTGGCATGCAAGCCACCAACCTTTTCTGGGGAAAGAGATCCAGTGAAAGCTATGTGCTGGATCAAGGAGATTGAGTCTGTGTTCAACACCATCAGATGTCCAGAATCTGATAAAGTTAGATTTGATGTCTCAGTATTGAAGTCAAATGCTCTGTGTTGGTGGGAAGTTGAATCGTTAGCCAGAACAGATGTCTTATAGACATTATCCTGGACAGAATTTGTGGATCGATTCAAGGAACAGTTTTGCCCTAAGACAGCTGTACGACAGATGGAAGAAGATTTTCTAAAATTAGAACAGGGAAATGGAACAGTTCAAGACTATACCGAGAAGTTTATTGAATACTCTCGATTTGTTGAACATTATATTTCGTCAGAATCCAGGAAGGTAGAAAGGTATATTCGGGGATTGAAACCTTCAATCTGTGAATTTATAATTGCTATGAATCCCAATACCTTCTCCCTAACTGTGGATGCAGCCGAAGTAACAGAACGAAATAAGAATTGACAAGCAGAAAGAAAGGTTGTGGAGAAGAGAAGTTGGGAAGGGCCTTCATCTAACTTTCGAGGGCTAAAAGTAGTAAGATATGATAATAAAGCAAAACAGAAAGTCGGTGAAAAAGTCTGCTCACAATGCCTACAGGTTCATCAAGGTGAATGTAAGATGGACCCAAGGAAATGCTACAAGTGTGGTGAAGCAGGCCATCTGTCCAGAAGTTGCCCAGCTAATCGAAGGTGTTTCAATTGCAATTCTCCGGACCATATACGACCAAACTGTCCATTGTTAAAAACTCCACAGCTAACAATGGGAAGTAATTTGTCGGGTACTCGGGGAAGACCTACTGTAATAAGAGGAGGGCAAGGAGGGGCACGGGGAAGGTTCGTCCAAATGACAAAAAATGAGGTAGAGACATCGCCAGATGTAGGAACAGGTACTTTCCTTCTGAATTCTATACATGCTAAAGTGTTATTTGACTCTGGTGCAAACTTTTCGTTTGTGACACCATCGTTTGCTCAAAGTGCATGTTTGAATTATGTGTTACTTGATGACGAATTAGTAGTTGATACTGCTAATAGTCAAGAATCTGTTACTAGAGTATTCAATAACTGTAATATTGTTATTGAGGGTTGTGTGCTACCGATTTGTTTATTTCCTATGCCGATGAAGGAATTTGATGTAGTGATGGGTATGGACTGGTTGGCAAAAAATCAGGCTAGTATTGTTTGCAATAAAAAAATGATCAGAATCACTCTGCCAGACCAAGGAACAGTTGTTATTTATGGTGATCGTCAGAATCACCATACTAGTATTTTAACTGTGATGAAAGCTCAAAAAAGTATTCGAAAGAAGTGTCAGGGATGCTTGGTATATGTAATTGATATGAAGAAAGAGAAAGGAAAGTGGGAATTAATTCTGATTGTTAATGAATATCTGGAAGTCTTTCCAGAGGATTTGTATGGATTGCCACCAGACCGAGTTATTGAATTCTGAATTGATCTCATACCAGGGGCTGTACTAGTAGCAAAGGCACCATATCGATTAGCTCCATCAGGATTGAAGGAATTGGTTGCACAGTTGAAAGATCTGATTGATAAATGATTCATTAGACCCAGCACTTCACCTTGGGGTACTCCGGTCTTATTTGTCAAGAAGAAAGATGGGTCTATGTGAATGTGTATAGACTATCATGAATTGAATAAATTGACAATCAAGAACAAATATCGTTTACCAAGGATTGATGATTTGTTCGATCAACTGGTGGGAGCAAGTTAATTTTTCAAGATTGACTTATGGTCGGGATATCACCAGTTAAAAGTCAGGGAGGAGGACATTGCCACAACAGCTTTCCGAACTAGGTATGGGCATCACGAATTCTTAGTTATGCCATTCGGCTTAACTAATGCGCCCACARCCTTTATGGATTTGATGAATAGAGTATGTAAGGAATATCTTGATAAATTCGTTATTGTATTTATCGATGATATTCTTATATACTCTAAGACCAAAGAGGAACATACAGAACATTTTCGTCTGATATTGGAATTATTGAAAAGAGAAAAGATGTACGCAAAGTTATCCAAGTGTGAGTTTTGGTTAAGGGAAGTTCAGTTTTTAGGTCATGTCATATCGGAAGCAGGGGTAAAGGTAGATCCAGTTAAAATAGAAGCAGTTGAAAAGTGGGAACCCTGAAAAACTCCTTCTGAAGTCCGAAGCTTTTTGGGATTGGCAGGCTATTACCGTAAATTCATCCAGGACTTTTCTAAGATAGTCGTGCCATTGACCAAATTGACCCGAAAGAACGTCAAATTTCAGTGGGAGGAAGAACAGCAAAAGGCTTTCCAACTGTTAAAAGATCATCTCTGCAGTGCACCGGTGTTGACTGTGATTGATGGATCCGAAGATTTTGTGGTATACAGTGATGCTTTGAAGCTAGGATTGGGATGTGTTTTGATGCAGAGAGGAAAGGTGATTTCCTCTGCATCAAGGAAATTAAAAGATCATGAGAAGCAATATCCAACTCATGATATGGAATTAGCTGCAGTAGTGTTTGCTTTGAAAATCTGGAGGCATTATCTTCAGGGGACAAAATGCCAAATCTATACAGATATTAAAAGTCTACAACATCTGTTCAGCAAGAAAGAATTGAATATGCGGCAACGTCGGTGGATTGAACATGTAAATGACTATGATTGTGAAATCCACTACCACCCGGGAAAAGCCAATGTGGTAGCTGACGCTCTGAGCAGGAAAGAAAAGAGTGAGACTGTTAAAATGGTAGCAATGAGAATAAATTTGGTCCCTAATATTCGTAAAGATATTTTGAGATGTCAAAAAGAAGCCATGAAAGAATATTTTGTTAAAACATAAAGGTTGGGTAAGATGATTTCAACTCTGGAACCGAACAAAGAAAGAATTATGTGCTTTCAATGGCAAATTTGGATACCGTGTTTTGGGGATATCTGGAGCACTATAGTAAATGAAAGCCATAAGTCCCGATACTCTATTCATCCAGATGACAATAAAATGTACAGGGATTTGAAAGCTTTTTATTGGTGGCCCGAATTGAAGAAGGACATAGCCAGATATTTGGAACAGTGTATAACGTGTCTACAGGTTAAGATTGAACATCAAAAGACATATGGAAGTCATCAATCCTTGGAAATTCCTGTATGGAAATGGGATCATATTACAATGGATTTCGTCTTGAAATTACCTCGAACTCCAAAGGGGTATGATGCAATCTGGGTAGTTGTTGATCGTCTATCTAAATCTACGTCATTTTCTACCTATAAGAGAGAATTACTCTTTAGAAAAGCTGGCTCAGGTTTATATCAAAGGGATTGTAACCAGACATGGAATTCCACTATCTATTATCTCTGATAGAGATAGCCGTTTCATATCAAGGTTTTGGGAAAGTTTGCAAAAAGCTCTAAGGTCTGAAATTTGGTTAAGCACAGCCTATCATCTGCAAACTGACGGGTAGAGTGAAAAGACTATCCAGACTCTTGAGGATATGTTGAGAAGTTGTGTCATAGATTTCGGGGGATCATGGGAAAATTATTTGCCACCGATTAAATTTTGTGGAGGTGATTTTGTGATGTTGAAAGTTTCACCGTGGAAGGGTGTTATTAGATTTCGAAAGAAGGATAAGCTCAGTCCGATGTATGTTGGGACATTCAAAATATGTAAGCAAATTGGGCCAGTGGCGTATCAGTTAGAGTTACCAGAAGAACTAAGTCTGATCCACAACACTTTTCATGTATCGAACTTGCATAAATGCTTAGCCGATCTGAGTCTACTTGTACCATTACTAGAGGTTAAATTAGACAGTAAACTGAACTATGTGGAAACACCAGAAGCCTTGATTGACTGAAAGACCAGGGTGTTAAGAAACAAAGAAATCAGTTTAGTTAAAGTACAGTGGAAGTTTCACGAAGGACCAGAGGCAACTTGGGAATTGGAATAAAAAATGAGATCAGAATATCCATGGCTCTATGATTAAAGGAATTCCGGGACGAAATTCTTTTGAGGGGTGGATAATGTGATAACTAGATCCTGGTTATCACCCGAGGTAATTAAATACGTGATTACTTGTTAAATAATTATGAGACAACATGATAAATTGCTATATTTGATCATGATGGTATGTGGAATTATATGCATAATAGGAATGCACAATATAGATGCATAAATAAGATTTTGTGTGTGTGCATGTGTGCATAATTATACATGTAAATGGATGATGGCATGCATAATGTATATGTGCATGATATGTGAATGCATGCATGTGAAGGCTGCATATGGCAGCCGACTTTCCTAATTAGAAAGGGTATAAAAGGAGGGCTTAGCCTCCATTTTCTTCTTCTTGCTATTTTGAGAAGAGTTGAGCGATTTAAAGRGAAGGARGAGTTGACCGRATTATWTTCAATCGGATTCAAGAAGTGAGTGTCAAAAGTATTTTCAAAAGGTGAGTGATTAAAATGCTTTAAAGTCTCGTTAAATTGCATAAATGTTTTGAAAACTTGCTTTACCCGGTTTAGACTTAAACCGGACAAAACATGGGCGATTTAAGACTAAATCGCTTGGTGTATCAACCGGTTTAGTCTTAAATCAGACAAGTGTTGATCGATTTGTATATAAACCGGTCAAGGGTTGGGCGATTTAGGTTTGAGGGTAATCCGATTAAATTTAGTCGGATTAGGTGTTGAGCGATTTATGAACTTTGAAATTATGTTAAATGTTTTGAACAAAGAAGTAGGAATATGACTAAGTGTTGTCCGGATTGCTAAATTGGACAAAGTCCTGAAGTGTTGTCCGGATTGTTAAATCGCATAGGTTATTAAGTGTTGTCCGGATTACTAAATCGGACAAACCCTTAGTGTTGTCCGGATTGTTAAATCGGACAAGGGTTGATCGGATTTACACTTCGACTTGTGTATTGTTCACATAAATTGATATTCTCACTTTTATATAAAAATGGGAATTTTGATAAAGATGATTTTGAACTGATGATATTCCAAAAGAACACGTATGACTGCGGTCTGTTCTATATAGAATTCTTTTGTAAAAAGTTTTGATGAGGAAATAAGGGTGGCATATCAAGGAGAGGTGTATCATGGGATAAGGGTGGCATATCAAGGAGAGGTGTACCATGGGATAAGGGTGACATATCAAGGAGAGGTGTACCATGGGATAAGGGTGACATATCAAGGAGAGGTGTACCTTTGGATATAAGGGTGGCATTTGTATGTGTAATGTTTAACATAACTCTTACTATTATATCCTTTAAGATTACTGTGATTTGGAATCTTTATTTCTTTGTGATTTAGAATCAGAGTTCTTATTGGAAATCATAGTTTGGATGTTATTGAGGAGGAAATAACAGGTTCGGCTTAAAACTTTGAATAAACCCTACTTAAATTGAAAGGTTTAAAAGTGGCACTCTGATATACCTGGTTAGTATAAACCTATTTGGGTTTTGATGTATTAATTGCAAGCATTGGGATTGGTTTGAAAAGTGGAAAGGTATTGGTAATATGTTTTTACTTGTTCATATATTGGAAAGATGTTTTACATAAAAGTTTTGGTGGTTGTCACCCTGCAGTTACATAAAAAGGGAAGCTCATTAGACCTTTCAGTCTAACCCTCGTTTTGTAATTTTAAAAATATGTGTTGCAGGAGGTACGGACGATAAAAGAAAAGGGAAAATATGATAATTCCTTATGTGTATATCTGCATGAAGAATTGCTGGTATGATGTGTATAGTTTTAGTAGATGAAACTTGATAAGTACAAGAATTGTATTTTCAATTTTTGAACCATGTATTCTGTAATGGTAGATTCTTGTAGTAAGGGAACTATGTGGTGTATAAACATGTATTTCTTATGTATGAAGTATATGTTACATGCAATGTGTGGAATGGGGTGTTACACAAAAATTTGCCTATTCTCTTTAAAAAAACGCACAACCCAACGTGGTGATATATGATACACTTCAAAATCGATTTTTTCTAAAGGAACACCATTATTAAAATACCAACCAAAAGAAATTGTATTAGATTATCAAGTAAATTTAAGAAAACTTGATTCAAATATTGAAGATATAAAACAAAGATTAAAACAATGCTATACGGAGAATCCATTACAATTTTGGGAAAAAAACCAGATTACAGCCAAACAAGAAATGAAAGATAAAGAGAAAGAAGTTAGGGTCAAACCAATGGGATACAACCCTGAAGACCAAAAAGAATTTATTATACAGATTAAAGAATTACTAGATCTTAAATTAGGATAAGTCATAGTCCTCATAGTTCTCTTGCTTTTATGGTTAGAAAACATGCAAAAATAGCTAGAGGAAAAGCACGGATGGTAATAAACTATAAAAAACTAAATGATAACACTATATTTGATGGATACTTTTTACCTCATAAAGAAAGCTTAATAAATTGGACTACAAACAAAAAGATATTTTCAAATTTTGATTGTAAAAGTGGATTTTGGCAAATAAAAATGCATCCTGATAGTATATCTTATACAACTTTTGCTACACCTCTAGGTCAATACGAATGGCTTGTTTTGCCATTTGGATTAAAAAAATGCCCCATAAATATTTCAAAGAAAAATGGATAGTATTTTTAAAGATTATGGTTTTATTTTCGTATATGTTGATGATGTTTTAATATTATCTGATGATATAGAATCTCATTTAAAACATCTACATATATTTATAAAATTATGTACTAAAAATGGATTAGCCTTATCTGAAAAGAAAACAAGACTAATACAAGATCAGATAGACTTTTTAGGAATGAAGATTGATGGCAAGGTATAGAACTTCAAAGCCACATCTTAAAAAAGATTAATTCATTTCCTGATACATTAATAGATAAAAAACAAGTACAAAGTTTTTTAGGAATACTTAATTATGCGTCAGATTTTATTAAAAATTTGGTTGTATTAAGAAAACCCTTCCAGGATTTACTAAAGAAAAATAAAATATTTAGTTTTGATAAAGGTTTAGAAATACAAGTAAAAAGGATAAAAGAATATTGTAGATCTCTACCAAAACTACAATTACCAAAGAAAGATGATAATTTGATTTTTGAAATAGAAGCTTCTGAAAATCATTGGAGTGGAGTCTTTAAGAAAGTAGATTATAATTTACAACAAGAAAAGATTGGAGAAAGCATATGTAAATATTGTTTTGGTACATTTACAGATACCCAAAACAAGATATCATATTAATGAAAAATAATTATTAGCGGTGGTAAAAAGTTGTCAAAAATTTTAATACTTTTTATTACCAAAAAACTTTTTACTAAGAACTTTGATAACAAATACATTTAAAAAATATGATATTCCCTCTTCATCTGAAATACAGATAACAGATCAAAATTTTGAAGATAGTCAAAAGACCTTGGAAGAATCATTGTCTTTTCTACCATGTTCAGAAAAAACAATTTTTAAAAAAATAATGATTTTTAAAGAAAAACAGATATTAATAGATATTTCTGTTCAACAAACTTATGTTGAAAACCAAACTTCTATGATGAAAGATTTATATAATCTTTGTAGAACATATTTAAGATATGTAGATTTTACTGGAATTTACCCCAGAATTAATTATCTTCAAGGATCATCTCCTCAGGAGATCAAACATTGGTACGATCATCTCCTAGGATCTATCCATCCGCCCTGGAGCCAATAAAATCGGCCTAGTCCACAAGGTGAGTTCACGTAAGCCACTATTGGGCCTAACTCTGTGGACCGAGTTCACCTGTATGACGCCATGACTACAAAGCCGCAATAGAAGGCATCTCAAATAATGTGCCCATTAATTGGGTTGTTTTGAAAACCAATAAAACTAAACATGTGCCATTACCCGGTTGACGTTCATAAAAATTCAATCATCAAAGTACTTCACAAATCTCGAAACTACTTCAAAATATGATAATCAATTTAACAAACTTGAAAGATTCAAACATACAATTCAACGGACTAAAATCAAGTGTTCACGATAAAGATCTAAGAGTTTACGATAAAGATCTAAGAGTTTACGATAAAGATTCAAGAGTTTATATATATATATATATATATATACATATATATATATATACGTAATTTATTGACCACTTTTCAGCGATCAATCATGAAGTGGTGAACCATCGTTACGAAGGGTCAACTACAACAACTAGTTGCCCAAGAGTCAAAGAAAGTGAAATCCGTACCTTAAGCGGAATAGAGAAGTAAACACGATCAAACAAGATTTACGGTAAACCTCGACTTGCTCGTGTGCCTAACGAATGCGCAAACCGGTTATTACTTAAACAACGTAAGATCATATCCTAATTCTATTAATAAACTACTTAGGTCCTACATGTTTATAAACAACTTAAACTTCAAATATGACAGCCGGATACACATTGAAAAATCGACTCAACACTTAGTTTTATATAATTCCGTTTCGACTTTAACAGCTTTTGACCCTCATTTTCGGGAGTATTTTTACCCCACCTAGAAATTAGTACAGAAAATACTATCTAAATGAAAGATGTAGTATGATATGCGATGAAACTACTGGTTTTCGAATCACCTCATTTGGATTATCCATCTATTTTATACGAATATTACAAAACAACAGATCAATCCTAAATACAGTGTAAACAACCCCGAAAATACACTGTTTCGAGCCACTTAGATTCATAACTGGATTTTCTATCAGACAAGAAACTTGTAGTGTACATTAAGGGCTTTCAAACTGCAAAATATGAGTTTATTCTGACTTACGGTTTGTAAGTTATACACTGTCAAAGTATGGATCTGCATAGTCGGTAAAATCCGGTTCCGCAATTCCCGACTAACTTTTATAATTCAAATTTAATGATTCGCTACATTTACGTGCTATAAGCATATTTCAACATACTAAACAGTAAAAAAAAAGTCTAATGGTCGCTAACATATGCTTAATCATGCAATTTTACTCTTTTCGGCATTATATCGAACAATTGGTGTGCGGTTAAACATATATACCAAATCTAGTCATAATGAAACCATAATCTACCCTTTTAAATTCTACATCAATTTAACCTATCCTAGCATTCTAAACATGAAATATATCATACTTATAACAATATCCATCTGTAAACTTAGACATAACATAATTTATAAACCGGTCTAAAAATGCTAACGTAGACACCCCAATAAAAGCCAATGAAATATATACCTTTATGAAGGGTTCGAAGAGTGGATTCCGAATATATAATCGTTATTTCGATTGCTTCAACGATTTGAGAAATATCTTAGAGAGAAGAAAAAAATTAGAGAGAGAGATGAGAGGCGGTGAGGAAACGATGAAGAAGTAAAGTTTCAAATGGTTTTGTTTTTTTTTTTTCTTTAACTTATATATATAATATATATAAATATATATTAAGAGTTTAGAAGTTTGGCGGTTTTAATCCATTAATAATTATCAACCGTTATTTAAGTACGGTACAATTTGGATAAGTTAATGAGAATGTGTTTTTAAAACTCGGGTCTTCAATTCTCCCCCCCCCCCCCTTTAAAAGAAGATTTCGTCTCCGAAATCGAATTTAGAGATAGGGAATTTACATTAGTTTAAAAAAATCTGGGTACTCCCGACGCATATGTTCTTCAGTTTTCCACGTTGCCTCACATTCCGAGTGATTCTTCCAAAGAACTTTTACATAAGGAATCACTCTCTTTCGTGTACCTCTCTCATCGCGGTCAAGAATTGTCTCAGGCTCCTCATGATAAGATATATCATGCTCTATGTGCTCCAGAGGATATTCAATGACGTGTAGGGGATGATAGTTGTATTCTCGCAACGAAGAGACATGGAACACATTATGTACGTGAGACAATTATGGTGGTAGAGCTAACTTGTAGGCCACAACTCCAACCTTTTCCAGAATTTCAAAAGGATCAATATATTTCGGGCTGAGCTTCCCTTTGAGACCAAAACGTCTAATACCACGAGTCGAGGAAACCTTCAAGAAGACTTTATCACCCGAATGGAACTCGATAGGTCGTCGTCGCTTATCAGTATAGACGAGCCTAAGCCACATTCATCATTTGACATGCAATTTCGACCTTCTCGGTAGTGACTTGTACTAATTCTGGGCCTTCTAAAATACGTTCTCCAACTTCATTCCAACAAGTCGGTGTTCAACATTTTCGGCAATAAAGTGCTTCATATGGGGCCATGCCGATACTCGACTGCCAGCTATTATTATAGGAGAACTCGATTAGATACAAGTAGTTATCCCAACTTCCATGCCATTCCAGCGCACATGCTCGGAGCATATCCTCCAATGTTTGAATTGTACGTTCAGATTGCCCATTAGTTTGTGGATGAAAGGCTATACTAAAATTCAAACGTGTGCCCCAAGTTTTATGTAAACCTTCCCAAAATCGAGATGTAAAACGTGGATCTCGATCGGAGGTAATCGATATAGGTGTGCCATGAAGACGCACAACCTCACGTTGGAAAATTTTTGTCAGTTTATCAATTGACCAAGTTTGTCGGACAAGAAGAAAATGAGCCGATTTTGTSAGTCGGTCAACCACTACCCAGATTGCATCGTGTTTCAAGATCGTACGAGGTAATCTGACTACRAAATCCATAGTTATGTGCTCCCATTTCCATACTGGAATGTTCAATGATTGGAGAACACCACCCGGACGTTGATGTTCAATTTTAACTTGCTGACAAGTGAGACAACGAGCTACAAAGTCGGTGATATCTCGCTTCATTCCAATCCACCAGAAATGGTTCCTCAAATCACGATACATTTTTGTTGTTCCAGGATGAACCGAAAACATAGAGTTATAAGCTTCGGTCAAAATTAGATCTTTAAGCTCCGAGTTATTCGGAACACAAAGACGATCCCGAAACCACAACACGTGATCATCATCGATTCTGAACTCTGAACTAGAATTCTCTTGTGCCTGTTGGAAATTTTGCCCATAATTCATCATTTTGCTGGGCTTCTTTGATTCGAGAGATTAGAGTCGGTTCTACCATTAGATTTGATAGAATTACCGTTTGCGAACTCAGATAGATTTCAAGTCTGAACCGTTCGATTTTCAAAGCCCACTCTATAGAAACAATTAAAGAAGAAACTTGTTCCACAGCTTTACGACTTAAAACGTCGGCGACTACATTAGCTTTGCCCCGATGATACTGTATCTGAACATCGTAATCTTTCAGAAGTTCGAGCCACCTTCGTTTACGCATATTTAACTCTTTTTGAGTAAAGATGTATTTGAGGCTTTTATGGTCAGTGATAACTTCACAGATCTCACTGTACAAAGTGACGTCAGATCTTGAGTGCAAAGATGACCGCAACCAATTCGAGATCATGAGTCGGATAATTGACCACATAAAGCTTTAATTGATGAGAAGCATATGCGATCACTTTTCCGTGTTGCATAAGAACACAATCGAGACCTTTCTTTGAAGCATCATTATAGACTTGAAACCCACCAGTGCCAGACGACAATACAAGAATAGGTACGGTAACCAATCGATGCTTCAATTCCTCAAAACTAGATTCTTGTTCGGAACCACAATTGAATTTGACTCCTTTCCGGAGTAATCGAGTCAATGGCAGAGATATTTTAGAGAAACCTTCAACGATCGTCTGTAATAACCAGTCAGACCCAGAAAACCACGAACTTCAGATACRTTCGTAGGTCGTGACCAATTAGTGACGGTTTCAATTTTCGTCGGATCAACTTTGACACCTTCAGCGGAGATTACGTTTCCGAGAAAAGACACTTGATCGAGCCAGAACTCGCATTTGGGAAGTTTTGCGTATAACTTTGTTGTTCAAATAGTCTCCAACACAATTTGAAGATGTTGATCACGTTGCTTTCTTGATTTTGAGTAGATCAGGATGTCATCAATAAACACGATAACAAATYCATCGAGATAATCCTTGAAAACCCGATTCATAAAATCCATAAAGACCGTTGGAGCATTAGTTAGCCCAAAACGCATTACTAAAAATTCGTAGTGCCCATAGCGAGTTATAAATGCGGTTTTCAGAATATCACAATCTCGGATACGAAGTTGATGGTACCCRGACCGAAGATCAATTTTGGAAAAGTACTGTGCCCCTTGTAATTGATCGAACAGATCATCGATTCTTGGCAACGGATACATGTTACAGATCGTTACTTTATTAAGTTCCCGATAATCGACACAAAGACGCATTGTACCGTCTTTCTTTTTAACAAAAAGAACTGGAGCTCCCCAGGGTGAAACACTGGGCCGAATGAAACCTTTCTTCAATAGATCATCGAGTTGATTTTTAAGCTCTTTCATTTCAGTTGGAGTCATTCGGTAGGGAGCCTTGGAAATAGAAGAAGCTCCCGGGACTAGATCGATGGTAAATTCGACTTCCCGTACCAGAGGTATACCCGGTAAATCATCGGAGAACACATCAAGATATTCAGAAACAACAGGTATGGATGCAGAAGTAGGAAATACCTGTTCGGGATCTTGTAGAGCAGCAAGAAAACTTTTATTGCTTTAGTAACAGAGACTATTGCACTAACATCTTCTTTTGGAGTATTTCCTTGGAAGATTGCCTCTAGGTTGTCTATATCCCCAAACAAAATTTGTTTGGTATTACAATCTATAGTTGCACGATGATGTGACAACCAGTCCATACCCAGTATTAAATCGAAGTAAGACATATGCATTAGAAGCAGAGTGACCTCTCGTATGCAGTCCTCAATAAGCAACGAACAGTTGGAAAAACGAGTTAGCACACAAGTTGAACCACTCATTGGGGTAGATATTACCACTGGAAATTCGATGGTTTGCTCATACGGATTTAATTGGGATTCTAATTGTTCAGAAACAATTGAGTGTGTCGCACCAGTATCAAACAAAAAATAAACAGATAAATCAATTAATTTAACATGACCCGAAATCATACCCGCTTGAGATTTGCTGCCAGGTAATGCAAAGACTTGCTCACTAGTACTTGGTTGTTTTCCTTTCCTTTTGTCAGTTTGGATCCGAGTCTTAGGACAATCTTTTTCCATGTGACCTTGTTCTCAACAATTGAAACATGAACCGGTCATCTTTAAACACGGACCCGGTCGATGACTAAGATTGCATCGATCACAATTAATAACAGGGCTAGAAACATTTTGACTCCCACTGCTAGACAACACTGGAAGTCGTAGCATGAATAGATTCTAGCCTTTTTGCATATCGTTACTCGACTTTGATTTTACATAACGAGGGTTGCTTCTGGAGAAAGATTCAGTTCCGCATTTCTTATTGTCAACGCGTGAAATTAACCACTGTTGTCGTGACCGATCAATATTTTTTGTTGCGTCAGCCACTTCAATAACGGTATTGAAAGGATGATTCAAGAAACGATCTTTATATCTTGAGTTCAAAGTCCATTTAATGAAAATTGAGAAGGACTAAGGTTTTTGTTTGTTAAACCTTTCAAGCCATATATATATATATATATATATCTCCCATTGGTTACTCGAATTGGTATAGGAATTCCAGTATTAGGTGTAGGAACAGGATTTGGGTTTGAAGGAAGATTATGCGCTGCTTGTTGCATAGCCTGAATAGCCTGCTGCAGATATGTAGGCATCATACTTGACATGGTATAGTGGACCACATTAGCATTATTTGGTTCACTTCCACCCCCTATTGGATTGGGGTTGGGTTTTGGGTTACCCTCAAGTTGAGATCTGGATTTGCGTGGGTGACCACATCTCGACATTCTAAAACAAAACGACATGAAAATCAAAATTCAAGATAGATATGGATCAAAAAACGATAGATAGAATCAAAGCTTAGTATACCTGTTCTTATGTCTACCCATTTCTCACAGGTCAAACTTACTTAATCTACAAGTCAAAACCTATGCTCTGATATCACATTTGTAATATCCCCCGTCCCCATGGTCCGGAATGGGCGGTGTCACTAACGGGACTTAATTCAAAGACAGAAACATTGTAGAGCTACTAATAAACTCCAAACGTAGAATAACTTCTAAAACATGCTTTACAATCCAAAATATTACATTCTAACAACTATTTATAAGCTTAGAATATTATACATCTACAAACGAGTTTACAAACTCCAAAAGTCAAACGCTCGATCTCAAGTCCCGTCCTTTTATCAGTATCACTTGGAACATGTCGTGTCAGAAAACAGGAACACGGCTGAGCACGGGGCACAGTGAACAGATTGTAATATAAACTTGAAATAATAATACGTGATATCGATAATAAAGTGGAAGACTTAAAAATCAATTAAACTGAATTCATAGAAATCAAGACGTTTTACAGTTCTCATTTCAAAACATCATTTAAACACAATTCGTCAATTCATGTGGTGTTTGTGGGGTGGCCAAACCACACGAACTATCGGGCCGGCGTGCGGGCACACACCCCGAGTCCCCCGTGAATTTAACCACGGTCACATGTGGGTAATCCTAGGATCGATTCATCCACCCTGGAGCCAATAAAATCGGCCTAGTCCACATGGTGGGTTCACATAAGCCACTATTGGGCTTAACCCCTGTGGACCGAATTCACCTGCAGGACGCCATGACTACAAAGCCGCAATAGAAGGCATCTCAAATAATGTGCCCATTAATTCGGTTGTTTTGAAAACCAATAAAACTAAACATGTGCCACTACCCGGATGGCGTTCATAAAAAGTCAATCTTCAAAGTACTTCATAAAGCTCGAAACTACTTCAAAATATGATAATCAATTTAACAAACTTGGAAGATTCAAACATACAATTCAACGGACTAAAATAAAGTGTTCACGATAAAGATCTAAGAGTTTACGATAAAGATTCAAGAGTTTATATATATATATATATACGTAATTTATTGACCACTTTTAAGCGATCAATCACGAATAGGTGAACCACCGTTACGAAGGGTTAACTACAAAAACTAGTTGCCCAAGAGTCAAAGAATGTGAAATCCGTACCTTAAGCAGAATAGAGAAGTAAACACGATCAAACAAGATTCAAGGTAAATTTCGACTTGCTCGCGTGCCTAACGAATGCGCAAATCGGTTATTACTTAAACAACGTAAGATCATATCCTAATTTTACTAATAAACTACATAGGTCCTACATGTTTATAAACAACTTAAACTTCAAATATGACAGCCGGATACGCATTGAAAAATCGACTCAACACTTAGCTTTATATAATTCCGTTTCGACTTTAACAGCTTTTGACCCTCATTTTCGGGAGCATTTTTATGCTACTTATAGATAAGTACATAAAATACTATCTAAATGAAAGATGTAGTATGATATGTGATGAAACTATTGGTTTTCGAATCACCTCATTCGGATTATCCGTCTATTTTATACGAATATTACAAAACTGTAGATCAATCCTAAATACAGTGTAAACAGCCCCTAAAACACACTGTTTCGAGCTACTTATATTCATAACTGGATTTCGATCCTACATGAAAGTTGTAGTATACATTAAGCGCTTTCTAATTATAAAATATGAGCTTATTCCGACTTACGGTTTGTAAGTTATACACTGTCAAAGTATGGACCTGCATAGTCGGTAAAATCTGATTCCGTAATTCCCGACTAACTTTTATAATCCAAATTTCATGATTCGCTACATTTACGTGCTATAAACATATTTCAACATGCTAAACAGTAAAACAAGTCCAATGGACACTAATCTAAGCTTAATCATGCAGTTTTACTAATTTCGGCATTATATCGAACAACTGGTGTGCGGTTAAACATATACACCAAATCTAACCATAATGAAACCATAATCTACCCTTTTAATTTCTACATCAATTTAACCAATCCTAACATTATAAACATGAAATATATCATACTTATAACAATATCCATCCATAAACTTAGACATAACATAATTTATAAACCGGTCTAAAAATGCTAACGTAAACACCCTAATAAAAGCGAATGAAATTTATATCTTTATGAAGGGTTCGAAGAGTGGATTCCGAATATATAATCGTTACTTCGATTGCTTCAACGATTTAAAAAATATTTTAGAGAGAAGAAAAAAATTAGAGAGAGATGTGAGGCGGTGAGGAAACGATGAAGAAGTAAAGTTTCATATGGTTTTGTTTTTTTTTTTCTTTAACTTATAATATATATATATATATATATATATATATTAAGAGTTTAGAAATTTGACGGTTTTAACCCCTTAATAATTACCAACTGTTATTTAAGTACGGTACAATTTGGGTAAGTTAACGAGAATGTGTTTTTAAAACTCTAGTTTTACAGATCATCTCCTCAGGAGATCAAACATTGGTACGATTTTGGTGCCATAAATTCGATATATCTAACTACTCCTGTTTTCCCTAAAATATCGAAATTACCTCACTGGATAATGATGGGTGTTATAGATTGTTATCTTAATAACCCAACAATTACTCCAAAAGATATATTGGTTCTAAAAAATTTATCTGCAGGACTAGACTTTTTTGAAGAAAATAGTGTTGGACCGGTAACTGCATTAGGGAGCCGCCCACGTGATATTGTCCGCTCTGGGTTGGTCAGCACAATCCCTCACGGCTTTAAAACGCGTCACTGGTAGGAGTAAGACTCCCACTTCCTTATAAGGAAGCCGAATCTCCCTAGCCTCACCGATGTGGGATGCTCCTGCATTGCTACAGGAGCGTTGGGTTTAAGATTCGCGGATTTGACCGGATCTAGGGAACGCTTAGGTTTTTCGGACCCAACATTCTCCCCCTACATTGGTGCGGCCCTAGCTCTGATACCAATTGTT
>NW_020201167.1:53332-54612 GCF_001531365.2 Cynara cardunculus var. scolymus | reverse complement strand
ATGAATTACCTCTTCATTCATCTGTGCATCTTCTCCAGTCAAAGCACTTTCTGTGTTAGCCATCAAGCACATGTGTGCAACAGCCTCAGCCTCTTCTTCCTCATCAGTAAGGTTTAGCCAATGTTCATCCTCGGCCATCAAAGCTTTGCCAGCTTCTCTTTCCTTAGTGAGAAGGAATTTATTCTTGTAATAGTCGGAATCTCGGTTTACCGGCTTCTTACAATCAATGGCAAAATGGCCTAATTTGCCACAGTTAAAGCATTTTGTATGTTCATCAGCTACTGCTTTGCCATATTTCTTTCCTTCTTCTGGCTTTCGCTCGTACTTCTTCTCGAATCGTTTCTCTTCGTATTTCTTCTTCTCTCCGAACTTGTCCTTGTAATCGTACTTTGATCCGGATGAGAATCGTTGATTATTCGAGTGTGGCCGTTTGGCAAACCTGTACTTCTTGAAAGCTTTGGTCAGCAAGGTCATAGCTTGCTTGATTTCAGAGTCAGATTCTGAGCTGTTACTGTTTTCTTGCTCATACTCTCTTGACGAACTAACTTCAACAACCTTCTTCCCAGATCTGCCTCTATACTTCTTCTCCTTCTTCTCTGTTACAAGAGCTAAAGGATCAGATACTTCCTTTTCCTTCTTCTTAGATTTACGGATTTCTAAAACATCTTGTTCATTCTGCTTCAGAGTTTCGTAAATTTCATGTACATCAATATCAGATTGCTGTTTGTTGAATTTGATATTGTTGGCAAATGTTTTCCACTCTGGTTGGAGATTGTTAAGAAACTTAACATTTATCTCGATGTTAGTTTTAGAAATTCCGTTCTTCGTGAGCTCATTYAVCAGCCTAGCAAGACGGTTATAGACATCATCAAGGCTTTCTCCTTCCCTAGCCTTGAACTCTTCGTACGCAGAAATACAGTTCGTGATCTTCAGTTGAGTTCCAACCTTAGATCCCATCATCATTTTCTCTATTTGTATCCACATGTTGTGGCCAGATGACTTGTAGCTGTCTATGCTTGTGTATATGTCATTGGTTAGTGCTTGCATCATGTATGATTTGCATAGCACGTCAGCATGTGATCTTTCCTTGTCCTCAGGAGTATATTGATCTTTACGCKTTGGTAACYTYTGTGCAGGAATGCCCATAACAGGATCAGCTGGTACAGTCATAAAGAATTCAGCTGGGCCTTCCTGTAGAGATTGTAAAATCATTTCTCTTTCCTTCAATCTTTCAATGAAATTCAAAAATCTATCTCTCCACTGATTGTAATCTCCTCTAA
>NW_020201167.1:34428-52497 GCF_001531365.2 Cynara cardunculus var. scolymus | reverse complement strand
ACGGATTGTTATACCGCACAAGTCTTATCCGGATAAAATTCAACCAAAAACATAAAATTTCACACTTTTTCATAAAAAAAATGGATCAAAACATGAAAAAATATGAGTTTTTATAAACTTTTTCCAGAAAAACTAAAACTCGATTTTGGTCATTTTCAGCGTCAAAACTTGTGAAAATCACAAAATAGTGTGAATCAAAGTTGTATAGAATGCAAAACTGAAACTGGCGATGTAAATCTTGATTAATAACACCCAAAAATGAGCAATTTATGACCCAAAAACCAATCTGGTAAAAAAAATTCTCAAGAACAGTCAAGAACAGTGATGAACAAAAGATGAATCAGATCGAAAAATTAACAAAACATTCGTGCAAAATGTGTAAAATGGATATCTTCAAATCCAAACTGCTGCAGCTTGCTTTGATACCAATTGAAAAGTCCAGATTTCATACGAATCTTGAAGTAATCTTCATCAAATCTGAAGAACAAAGATGAATGTAAGATAGATTGGAGAGAGAGAATTACTTTGCTGTCAAATCAACTTTTTGATTACTGACGTAATCAATTGTGTAATTACAATTACAAAGAAAAGACTATTTATACTAAGGAAATAAAACTAAACTAATTACAATTAAGCTAAGTAAATGGAGAAACTTGAATACAACACTTTAGCTCTAATCTTGAACCCAACAAATAGATATCCAGTTTACCATTTTGTTCAATTAGCAAAATCTGAAGCTTTTTCAATTTCGATAACTAATAAAAAAGCAAAATTTCAAAAGTTTTGTGAAAATGATATCAATTATAGAAGGGCGTTGGGCATCCGGATCATCCTACAAGGAATGGAAGCCAGCTTTAAAAGAGGATTTCGCACATATGGCGGAAATAAGATATATTCATCAATAATGTTCTCTCCAACAAAATCAACACCTATAGCTACTGAAAATTATCTGAGGACAAAGATAGATTTATTAGATAAAGGGATTATAAAGTCAAGTCCTCAATCCCAATTTAAGATATGTCAATTCAGAGGACATAACCGAGGCAGATGTCTGTCATGCTCTCCGAATAAGGAGAAAGAGACAAATGAAGATACAAGTGTTAACCTAGCATCTGATAATCAAATAAGTTAGACACATGGGACCCACCCCATCTGTAAAAAAACATGACTATGGGAATAGATAAAAAAAACTCTTCCCAAGGGACCTCCATAAACAACCAATAAAGAAAAAGAGAAGGAGGCACTCCCACGTGAAGATTGAAGACTAGAAGTTACAAAGAAGATGATACAAGTTACAAGGGGGAAGAGAAAAGAGAAAAAAGATGTATATATAGATAGGGGAGAAAAGGGAGGGAATCCTACCCTACGCCGTTGTAATTTTCCTTTCTTCATGTACTTTGCTAACATGAAATAAAAAATTTCCATAATTTCCTTATAATTTTCTATACACCTAACATAGGAAACGAAACTAGGTTGCGCTGGATATTGCTGAAGGAGCTATAGAGAAGTTGCCAGTTACAACAACAGGTTGGGCTGGAACGCCTGTTAAAAGTCTCATGGCATGACCCGGTGATATTTAGGTCAAAAAAGAAGACAAGTATGGAAGCATGTTGGACCCTTTATTTTATATAATTCTTAAATAAAAGCAATTGTTTAATGTTTTAGAAGTTGTAAGGAAAACGTTTTAAACAAATTTGTAACAAATTTAAATATATTTGATATTATAACAAATGGTTTTAACAATTGTTATAACAATAACAATGACTGAAAATATTTTAGATTACCTTCATCGAGATCTTGCAGATTTTATTAGTTTTTGATTAGAAAATATCTTTACAGAATTTATAGTAGATATTATTTTGTTTGATTTAGTAGATTGGTTGGGTTTTTCCATGGACCCCTCTAAAATTGGTATCAGAGCCACCCGGTTTTTCGTTGAGGGAGGTGAAATAGAGAGATTAATAGATTATAGGCATACTATGTTTATGCCGACATATTTAGAACACTAACAAGATCTTTATCATCAAGATTTAAGACTTCATAGAGGAAGAGGAATATCCAAAGATATCGTTACTTTAGATAGAGGAATACCGGAACCAATAATATTAATAGGATCATTTATGATTAAATGCCCTCCTTTTTACTTTCATGATACAAGTTCAGATATCCTATTAGGTAATAACTTCTTACAAAGATTTAATAAAATAAGATTTGACATAATTGGTTTTAAAATGATATTTAAAACACCAGGTCATCACTTAATAGTGGTAAATAAAATAAAAAGAGCGTATGCCAAAAAATTGCCTATTCTCTTTAAAAAATGCACAGCCCAACGTGGTGATATAGGATACACTTCAAAACTGATTTTTTCTAAAGGAACACCATTATTAAAATACCAACCAAAAGAAATAGTATTAGATTATCAAGTAAATTTAAGAAAACTTGATTCAAATATTGAAGATATAAAACAATGCTATACGGAAAATTCATTACAATTTTGGGATAAAAACCAGATTACAACCAAACTAGAAATAAAAGATAAAGAGAAAAAATTAGGGTCAAACCAATGAGATACAACCCTGAAGACCAAAAAGAATTTTTGATACATATTAAAGAATTACTAGATCTTAAATTAATTAGGATAAGTCATAGCCCTCAAAGTTCTTCTGCTTTTATGGTAAGAAAACATGTAGAAATAGCTAGAGGAAAAGCTAGGATGGTAATAAACTATAAAAAACTAAATGATAACACTATATTTGATGGATACTTTTTACCTCATAAAGAAAGCTTAATAAATTGGACTACAAACAAAAAGATATTTTCAAAATTTGATTGTAAAAGTGGATTTTGGCAAATAAAAATGCATCCTGATAGTATATCTTATACAACTTTTTCTACACCTCAAGGTCAATACGAATGACTTGTTTTGCCATTTGGATTAAAAAATGCCCCACAAATATTCCAAAGAAAAATGGATAGTATTTTTAAAGATTATGGTTTTATTTTCGTATATGTTGATGATGTTTTATTATGATCTGATGATATAGAATCTCATTTTAATCATCTAGATATATTTATAAATTATGTACTAAAAATGGATTAGCCTTATCCAAAAAGAAAACAAGACTAATACAAGATCAGATAGATTTTTTAGGAATGAAGATTGATGGCAAAGGTATAGAACTTCAAAGCCACATCTTAGAAAATATTAATTCATTTCCTGATAAATTAGTAGATAAAAAACAAGTACAAAGTTTTTTAGGAATACTTAATTATGCGTCAGATTTTATTAAAAATTTGGCCGTATTAAGAAAACCCTTCCAAGATTTACTAAAGAAAAATAAAATCTTTAATTTTGATAAAGGTTTAGATATCCAAGTAAAAAAAAATAAACGAATATTGTAGATCTTTACCAAAACTACAATTACCAAAGGAAGATGATAATTTGATTCTTGAAACAGATGCTTTTGAAAATCATTGGAGTGGAGTCCTTAAGAAAATAGATTATAATTTACCACAAGAAAAGATGGGAGAAAACATATGTAGATATTGTTCTGGTACATTTATAGATACCCAAACAAGATATCATATTAATGAAAAAGAATTATTAGCGGTAGCGTGAGTCCCTACAATGATCAATCTTCATGTAAACTTCATAACAATGGCAGATCTGATAATTTCTATATGAACATCATAGAGATGGAGAAGAGAGAAATAGTCAACACTTCAAATCTGGTCAAACTTCACTATACGTAAAATGAATCTTACAAATGAGCTCTTACAAACAATTACAAGACCAACACCCTATTTATAGGGTCAAACAACTAAACAAGGTCAAAGTCAAACCTCTATAAGAAAAGTCAAACACGATGACTTTTATACAATTATAGACAATTTTATCTTTCAAGACGAATACAATTTTACACTGAATTTCATTCCTAACATTCTCTCCCTTTGTATTCAGACTTGAAAGAATTTGCGCGCTTTGAGTCTCGTTTGAACTTTGAAGCTTTAAACACACTATGTCATCTTTAAAAACAATCTTCAACACGAAATCTTCGGACAATCATTTGTTGCAAAAGATCTTCTAACATTCTTCCCCTCGAATGTAGAACATCGATGATCTTCTCTTTCGACAATGTAGAACAGAAACAATAACGAACAAATTTTAAACATTCTCCCCAATAATGAATTTCTTCAGATAAGATCACAAACATTCTTTTACGACGTGAAATCTCTATCAGTAAACTGTTGAAATGATGATCTTTTCATTCAACGACTTTCAGACATTGTAACATCGGAATAATCTTCGTAATCATCTCTAGTCGCACTCCTTTTGAGTCTTTTGTCAAATTTGAAGTTACTCCCCCTTGATTTTTACATCAGATTCCTCTTTATAATGTTCGGAATTGGAAATTTCATTCGTTATTACATACTCCCCCTTATGATGAAATGAGAATTATTCCATCATACATAAGAATGAATGAAATCCTCCGCGTAAGCCGTCAATTCAATAAATAGTAAGTAGATCTTTGCAAATCCACTTATTTAATCTTTTCAGATTAAGGGAATGGGAAAGTAACATCCAATTTCAACGAATGAAATTGTTTTCAATTATTATAAAAAAAAATTGGCCTGTGAGTATAACATATATACTCAGTACAACGGATGTACTGTATATATGAGACTTTTTTATGCTCATTTCACCAGGTCTTCCATTCAATCATTGATAGCTTAATAAAAGCATATCTATGAATGTTTTGGCAAAATAACGTATGAAATGCAAAATCTGTATAGTGTAGAAAGATAAAGAAACATATGCTTCTTTTTAGGCTCAAAAAGATAAACCGTGTGGACTACACAAATTTATCAGACTCAATATGTGATCAAAAAGACTTGAAGGGGGAACATATATTCTTCTGATTCAATATCAACTTTCTCCAAATGAGAAATTGATAGATGATGAGCTGCGTGTCCCAAGTGTTATTGAAACACTTATCTGTTGAGAGATAAATGAGTAGCTGGTGGGGTTGTGACAATAATTGGCATGGACTTTGTCTTTTTCAATATTAGTCTCGAAAGAATTGAGAACTAATAGATTGTGTGGTATGCCCGGATTTTAGAAGTTTGGAACAGGATTCTTATATTCTTTTAATCCTGGCACAACTCTCATCAATTCTTTTAGCTCACAACAACTACCCCTCTCATTTTCATCAGCATACAAACCTTTTTGTATTTAAACTCACTCAGATATGGTTGTCCTCATGGGTAGGTTTGTCGGTTCTGACATTCCATTGAGGTATTTCTAATAAGCACTCAGTCCCTCCTAAAACAATATGCTTAGTTCATCACAATGGTTGATGAAAATATTATATCTTAAAAGCATAATGATCAGATAAAAAATTTATCAAGAAATTTGGCTTTAAGTACAATTAACAAAGGAATGATGCGACAATGATCAGATTATTCGGTATATGAGAGAAATGAATGAAGATATGTAAGAATGAGTGTACAGATTCTGATATTAAAAAAAATAAAGTATATAACAATCAAGAAAAAAAGTGTATAACAATCAAGAAAAAAAAAATCAGAAAATCAAACTTGAATACAAACGAGCGTATTATCACCGAAAATGATTTTCGTATAAGAGACGTGATAATAACAGTTTCAAGAATAGCTTAAACACGTATTGGAGTTATGTACGATGAGAAATTACACAAGTAAAATCTCATAAAGTACCTGTTCAAAAACAGTACTCGTTTCCTAAAAAACAACTCATTTATAAAAAAAACTTTTATTGAAAAACTTCTAGAGACTCCCCCTATAAAGTTGATTTCAGTAATGTTTCAGTTTTGCTCAATAGAATAAAAGTGGAAACAGGTTTAGCACGGGTCATAAATTGAAATGTTCAGAAGCCTTTTTGGAATAGATTACAACTCCCCCTGCATTGGTGTATCATTGATATTATATTCTGATCAGCACAAAATTGACACACCTGCAAAACCAGATTAAGTAGATTTTGGTAGCCAAATGAATTTGGGTCCTATTTTGTTAGTATCGGGTTGGGGTATGTTGTAACTTCCAAACCATCTATTTCTATTTGATATTTTCTTTTTAGCACTTTTAACAGGTAAATCAGATAAGCAATAAGAACCATACCAGTCATTATTGTGCTTGTTAAATGAATTCCAGCTGTTTTCAAACCGGTTGTTCCCATATCCTCTGTTGATCTTCTTGTTAAAAAAATCATTAGATCCACAATTTGAGCATACGATTCTTCTCTTGCTGAGACTGGTCATTTTATTAAAAGAACTCACAGTGCAAGGAAGAACAATGTTAGTTACAACAGATTTATGAGACACAACTGAATCAGCTTTATTAACCCATACTTGTTTGACTTTTGAAAGATTATTGGGTGATCCAATGACATACCCTTGATAAAACTGATTAGAAGAACGAGAATAGTTCTTAGAAACAGTAGATTTAGGGCTGCTCGAATAACTGTTTGATTTAACACAGTTATAGAAGCTTGTTTTACACTGTGAAAGAGAACCAATTAAGCTTTGTACACAAGAAAAGTCTTTGACTTTCTGTAAAAGTTGGTCTCTTTCAGCAGTAACTAAATCAAACTTAATTTTAAGTTCAGTTCTCATCTTCAGCTCAGTCTCAAGATCTGTCTTCAGATCAAACAATTTACTTGTAGTGTCCAGGAGTTTACCTTCTAATTCCTTCTGAAGCATTTCAAACTTTCTCTTTTGATTTATTAACTCTCGTTTCTCTTCATCTGAGCTGCTCTTATCATTCTCCAAAGCGATGTCAAGCCACTTTTTCTTATTTGCAAGCTCTTTAGCAATTGTTGTATACTTCTTTGAAGTATTTCTTTTCTTAAGGGCAAATTGCTTCTTCTCTTCGTCTAAAGCCTTCCGCTTTAGATCAATGCTTTCAGATAATTTCTGTAATTGACTATGACAGTCTTTTGAGATATCTTTCTTTTCTTTATCATTCTTGGCTCGTTCCAAGATGATTAGCTGCTCAAAATCAGATATTTGCTTTAAAAGCATTTTTGAATTTAGCTCTAGAGAGTTAATCTTATTATCATAAGATATACGTTCAGCTCCAAACCTTTTCTCTGAATCACACATTMTCTTCTTTTCCTTTTCAAATTCCATTCTTTCAAAACTTAAGCTCTTCTCAGCTTTCAGAGCTTTTTCCTTCTCTAACTCTAGTAATATATGTAACTGACAAAACTTACTCTCAGATTTATCAGTTAAGTCCTCTGACTCTTTACTATTTGTCCCAAAAGAAATCCTTTCACTTTGTAGCTCTTGAAGTTTATTGAACATGTCATTATTAGCTTTACTCCAAATTCTCAAATCATTATCATAGTTTTTCCTCACTTAACTTAGAGTTTCTCAAGTTTATTAATTTTATTCATGAAATCATTCTCAACTTTTTCCAATGCTACTTTATGATCTTTTTGAAGATTCGCAATAAATTCCACATTATCATGATTCTCGTAGAACATATTAAGATATTTCTCCTTATGATCTTTTCTTACTCTGTAATTCTCTCTCTCAACTCTTTATTCTCTTTCTGAAGAAAATCTGCCATTAAGAAAAATAAGATTGATCAATTACAGGATCTATGCAGTTCAAGAAAAATGATCAAAGAAATACACAAAGCCTAGAAATTCAATTAATCAAGAAGATCTTTGTACAAACAAAAATTTGATACAAAGCTTGGACTCCAAACAGAATAGTCACTCAAAACAAACTTTGAATATGGTCAATTGAGCTCACTGTATGCTACCTAAAACGCACGTTACAAGATCAAATAAATCACACACTATAAGTTGCTAAATCAGTCAATGCATGAACAGAAAATTAATCACCAAACAGTCTACCACATGAACAGTACAACAACCAAATCTAGTTGCTTAACCAATCATTAAATAGTATAAATTGCTCACCTCACACGCTGCTTAACTAGCTCAACATAGCACCTAAGCCGCTCAAGACCAAGATTAAACCGCTCACTTAACAGATTAATCCTCTCAAGATAGGTTGTAAGTCGCTCACTGCATAATTGTCTTAATCTCTCAACTAATGCTTTAAATCTCTCACTACACTTACTACCTTAATCTGCTCATCAAACAAATTACTCTCAAACTTGAAGTCTAAAACACTCACAGAAAAACAATAAGCCACTCACAGTTATTTAAATCGCTTACTGCAATCCGCTCACTGCAATCCGCTCACTGCATGGCTAAAACACTCACTCTTAAATCACTCACCATACAGATCCTTAAGTCTCTCAAGCCCACTCAAATATAGTTGCTAATCCACTCAATACACACTCATATCCGTTCAACACTATGTTGTCAAATCGCTCAAGCTTGCACTAATTAAAATCACTCAGCTCACAACTTCGTAAACCGATCAAGACTGTTTCTAAACCACTTACTGTATTGGAATACCTCTCTGCATGGATATCGCTCAATGCATGAAGAAACACTAGATTTACATCACTCAGAACTACAGCTCTTGTCCGCTCAATCTTTGTTTCTAATTAGCTCAAGATGCTGTTTCTTAATAGCTCAAGACAGACTTTGAATACAGATAAGTTTACTCACTTCACAACATATAATAGCTCACTATAGAGTAAATCAATCACCTCTCAAAATACTATGTAACAGATCAATCTATGAAGATAAATCGCTCACCTTACTCTATACGTCGCTCAAGCTATGAGAAAGGCTTAAGTAAAAATTGCTCACTCTTTGTACGAATTCGCTCAAGCTGAATTTCCCTACTGACCGAATTCACTCAAACCAAACTTCTCTAGTGACCGAATTCGCAAAAACTGTGAGATAGGCTAAGTGTAAATCGCTCATTGTTATGATGAAGTCTGCTCAACTCTAGTTGTAAACCGCTCACAACAATATGTAAATCGCTCAAGCTTGAAGAACATCGCTCACTTCTAACCTTTTAATCCAGTCAAAGAGTGAGCTAAATCGCTCAAGACTTACTGCCTAACTTGCTCAATACTAACTCTTAATCCGGTCAAGAAATGTAAGATGAAGACTTTAACTTGCACAAAGGTTATGCAATGACAAACTAAATCGCTCACAACACATGAGCTAAATCGCCTACCACTGAATTTAAACCAGTCAAGAAAGAAATTTAAATCGCTTAAGTCTAGATCCTTATCCGCTCAAAATAATCCTCTCGCTGCATGTTGTCCAAACAGGTTAACAAGCAGCTATAAATCACTCAATAAAAACAGAAAATCGCTCAAACAGTTAACCCACTTACTGCAGTCTCTAATCCAGTCAACTAACTAGATTCAAACGAAAAAGACAAACAAAATTAGATCAAAATAGTCCACAAACACAAATATTATAAAAGTTCATACAAACTTTGGATCAAACTTTACCTTTTTGATGAGTTTTCAAATGAACATGAAGAACATCAATATTTCATAAACTTTCCAAATCTTTACTTTCAAAGATAAAATTATGAAAATGAAAGAATGAAACAGATTCACGATTTAAATCTGTACATAATGAACAGGATTTTAACAATCAATTGTTCAAAGATGAAAGATTTATGAGAAAATTTATGGAGAAAAGAATGAACATTCAAGAACATATGTATGAACTTCAAACATAAAATCATGAATTTCCAGAAAGTTTGTGCAATCTTTGATGACTTCTTCAATCAATCTTACTGAAAATATGCTCTGATACCAATTGTGAGTCCCTACAATGATCAATCTTCATGTAAACTTCATAACAATGGCAGATCTGATAATTTCTATATGAACATCATAGAGATGGAGAAGAAAGAAATAGTCAACACTTCAAATCTGGTCAAACTTCATTATACGTAAAATGAATCTTACAAATGAGCTCTTACTAAATTGACAAAGACCTCACCCTATTTATATGGTCAAACAATACACAAATGGTCAAAGTCAAACCATCCTAATAAAAGTCAAACACAATGACTTTTATACAATTATAGACAATTTTATCTTTGAAGATGAATATAATTTTACACTGAATTTCATTCCTAACTGGTAGTAAAAAGTTGTCAAAAATTTTATTACTTTTTATTACCAAAAAACTTTTTACTAAGAATTGATAATATCCAAGTTAAGGCATTTATTAGAAATAATTTACCCTCCAAACCAGAGTATAAAAGATTAATTAGATGACAAACTCTTTTATCTGAATATAATTTTGATATAGAAATTATTAAATCTGATAAAAATGGTTTAGCAGATTTCTTAATGTAATATATGTGTGTGCATTTGGTTTATGTTAATAAAAAGTCTTGTTGGGGGGGGGGGTGGCTGTGTACACCGCCATCACAGTTTTCCATTTACTATATATAATAAATGGGGTTTAGAAAGAAAGGGTTTTACACATTCTTTCTAATAGGGAAGTCTCCTTAAATATATCATCCGGATCGACTAAAAAGGAAGAGGATTCAAACCTAGGATTTTCGGTTTTTAAGGTGAGTGTAATATGCTTTGAGTATTAATCGTTTGTACATAATTCTGTTGCTATTGGAACTTGCTTATTATGAATCACATAATATATCGTCCGTATATCCCCTAAACCGGACAAGAGTCGTCCGGATATCCTCTACACCGGATGAAGGCTCGTCCAGATATCCTTTAAACCGGACAAGAGTCGTCCGGATAAAATTATATTCATCTTCAAAGATAATATAATATTCGTCCGTATATCCAAAGGTTGTCTGATGTGGCCTTAAACCGCTCAACGTGTCACCCGAATTAGAGCCAAACCGCTCAAAGGTTATCAGGTTTAATTGTTAAATTGCTCGATCGTCACCTGGTCTTCTATTTGGTTTCAATATGTTGACCGGATTTCATATCCGGAAAAGGTGACCGGATTCCATCTCCGGACAGAATTGACCGGATTTTATATCCGGCTGATGTTAACTAGATTCCACTATTGGTTTTGGTTTGATATGAATTTCATATAAAGATATAATGGTGGTGTAACCACGAGAGAGAAATAATGGCGGTGTAACTGCGAGAAAGATATAATGGTGGTGTAACCACGAGAGAATGGTAATGACGGTGTAACCGCAAGAAAGATATAATGGCAGTGTAACCGCGAGAGAAATAATGGCGGTGTAACAGCGAGAAAGATATAATGGCGATGTAACCGCGAGAGAATGGTAATGACGGTGTAACCGCGAGAAAGATATAATGGCGGTGTAACCGCGAAAGAATGGTAATGGCAGTGTAACCGCAAGGAAGATATAATGGCGGTGTAACCGTGAGAAAGTGGTAATGGCGGTGTAACCGCGAGAAAGTGGTAAGGGCGGTGTAACCGCAAGAAAGAAAGGTAATGGCGGTGTAACCGTAAGAAAGAGAGATTCTATAATAGAATATAGATAAAATGCGTATGTCTGTACAGGTCTGTTTCTAAACTACTAGTTTGGAACGTAAGTTGTTTGTATGAGTTTTGTACACTCACTAGACCTCTTGGGTCTAATGCTCAGTTGTTGGACTAATCTGTTTTGCAGGTCATCATACATCACAAGACAATGGCAAAGGGAAAGTTTAAGCAATGATGTTTAGATGTATAAAAGTGTATTAAACAAAGTTTTTGTTAGCCCATATTTTGTAAACAATATAACGTTTGGCTATTAGATGTGGTTATTTTATAATACATGTTAGTATAAATTATGGGCTGTTACAATTGGTATCAGAGCCTTAGTTTAAGGAATCTGGGTATTCGGTAATACTTAGACTTAAATTGGAGGTGTGGAAGTTATGATAATAGGTTTCACTGGGACTATGAACATGGTAATATGTTATAGCTGAACCTATTATGAGAAAGATAGATTACATATGACTGATGTAATCATGAGTTATGGATAGACATAAGGATAAATGTGTTATCATGCTTTGATTATATGTATAATCATATATGTTTATTTTGACAGAAAGAGACGTTCGAGAATTCGAATATTGAAAATGGCAGAAAATCCTAACCGATCAGGAAGGACCTCTACTGGTTATGGAAGAGGTCGGGGGAGAGGAATTTCAAATCAAGAAGAAGACCCGGAAAATATGATGACTATAGGTTTCGTGGAGGAGGGACAAATACTAGACAAGAAACTCGTATGGAGAAAGAATTATCGGCGCAAGAAAGTTCAATGTCCGGCCACGAAAGAGGGAGAGCAAGAGGTGTACATAATGTACTTGATCCTAGATTTATTACCCAGGAAATGCTGGCTGCTGAGTTAGGAAAGTTCCAAGAAAGTTTGATGAATTTATTGGGACGTCAAGCACAAAATAACCCATAAACAATAGGAAATCCTGACCATCAGGAAGAAGCCGAAGCTAGTACACCGGCAACAAATACATCTGTGCCCCTTACTTCATCTTCAGTTCATAAGGGAGGAGATATTAAAATGTTTCTTGCCTGTAAACCTCCTAAATTTTCTAGTGAGTGTGACCCTGTTAAAGCCATGTGTTGGCTTAAAGAAATTGAACTAAGTCTACAAATCAGCAAAAGCGCAGAGGAAGATAAAGTTACGTTTGATGTATCTCGTCTGAGGTCGAGTTCTTTATACTGGTGGGAGATTCTATCAAGTTCATATCCAAATATTATGAAAACCATGTTATGGGAAGAATTCATGATAAAATTTAAGTTGCAATATTGTCCTAAAGCGGCAGTACGAAAACTAGAAGATGATTTCCTTCCTCTAGAACTGGGAAACATGTCAGTTCGTTAGTATATAGAAGTTTTCATGGAACAATCTCGGTTTGCTGAAGTTTACATTGTATCTGAAAACAGTAAAGTAAGAAAGTACATTTGGGGTTTGGAGTCTAATCTCCAAAAATATGTGATATCCAGAAATCCAACCACATTTCAAGCAGTAGTTGACGCTGCTGAGATACTGGAACAGGACATCAATAGTCAACCACAAGAAAGGGTTAGGATAAAAGAAAAGGGGAAACTACAATGACTGATTTTCGTAGACCAAGGTTTATGGAAAATTTGAATCGACCAGTCCCAAGGTTTGCTGATAAGGCATGTACATAATGTCACAAGATACATCAAGGAAATTGCAATTAACGAGTCGCGTGTATGTTTTAAATGTCAGGAACCGGGACATATAGCTCGAGACTGTCGAATGGTGCGAAGATGTTTTACTTGTAATTCCTCTCAACATGTAGACGTTGATTGTCCACAAGCTAAGGGACGAGGGTCTGGTTTTACGGGAGGTTGAGGATCTGGTTATGTTCCAACTGGTTGTGGGTTGGTAATAAATCTTATTAATCCAAGTGATCATGGAGAGATGAGACACGGGGAGCCAATTGCTAAAGAAAGAGCCTTTCAAATGACGAGAGGCGAAGCAGAGGAACATCCCGAAGTGGTGATAGGTACATTCCTTGTTAATTCCGTATGTTTCAGGGTTTTATTTGACTCTGGTGCAAATCGTTCTTTTGTGTCACCGTCGTTTGTTAACTGCGCCCATTTAGAATCTAAAGCAATGAATGAGGATTTAATTGTGGAAACAGCAAATGATAGTGAAGTTTCGGTTAAGGAAATGATAGATGAATGTTTCATAAGTATAGAAGGATGTGAGGAGCCTATACAATTATTTCCTTTGCCTTTAAGGGAGTTTGATATAATTATAGGCATGGATTGGTTAGCTAAAAATCAAGTTAACATAGTCTGTGACGAAAAGATGATCCATATAGATTTACCGGAAAAAAGAAAGGTTTTAATTTACGGGGACCGACGGGATCGTTACTCCATCCTTATCTCAATTTTAAAGGATCGAAAGTATGTACGGAAATGATGTGTTAGTTTTCTTGCCTACGCCATTGACATGAAGAAAGAAAAGGAAAATATGGAGGATATCTCAGTCGTGAGAGAATTTCCTGAAGTATTTCCAGAAGACTTGATAAGTCTTCCTCCGGATTGAACGATATAGTTTCAGATTGAATTACTTCCTGGAGCAGCACCCGTTGCACGTGCACCATATAGATTAGCTCCTTCTGAACTAAAGGAGTTAATGTCACAATTGAATAAAGTGTTGGATAAAGGTTTTATCCGACCAAGTACTTCTCCATGGGGTGTGCCAGTACTATTTGTGAAGAAGAAGGATGTATCAATGAGAATGTGCATTGATTACCGGGAGCTGAATAAATTAACAATCAAAAATAAGTATCCTCTTCCAAGAATTGATGATTTGTTTGATCAATTGGTTGGGGCTACTTATTTTTCGAAAATTGACTAACGATTTGGTTACCATCAATTGAAGATTCAGAATGAAGATGTGTCGAAAACAACATTCCATACACGTTATGGTCACTATGAATTTCAGGTTATGCCATTTGGACTCACAAATGCGCCTGCAGCCTTCATGGATATGATGAATAGGGTATGTCGCCCTTACCTTGATAAATTTGTGATTGTCTTCATTTTTTATATTTTGATATATTCTCGGTCGGAAGAAGAGCATGCTCATCATTTGAGATTGCTTCTGGAATTGTTGAAACAAGAAAGATTGTATGCTAAGAGGTCGAAGTGTGAATTTTGGCTGCGAGAGGTTCAGTTTTTGGGGCATGTTATTCAAAAGAAAGTATTAAAGTGGATCCTCTTAATATTGAAGCCATTGAAAAGTGGGAAGCCCCAAAGACTCCAACTGAAGTCAGAAGTTTTCTTGTATTGGCTAGGTATTATCGCAAGTTTATACAAGATTTCTCTCATATAGCCACTCCATTAACAAAGCTGACAAAGAAGAATGTAAAATATGAGTAGAGTGAAGCACAAGCTCAGGCCTTTCAGATGTTAAAAGATAAATTATGCAGTGCACCAATTCTATCTCTGCCAGATGGAATGGAAGATTTTGTGGTTTATAGTGATGCGTCAAAGATGGGTTTAGGTTGTGTACTGATGCAACGTGAAAAGGTAATTGCTTATGCTTCAAGGCAGTTAAAAGATCATGAAAGACAATATCCTACTCATGATATGGAATTAGTAGCTGTAGTATTCGCTTTAAAGATATGGAGGCACTACCTATATGGAACAAAATGTCAAATTTTCACAGATCATAAGAGCTTACAACATATGTTCCATCAGAAAGATCTGAATATGCGTCAGAGACGATGGTTGGAATTGGATAGTAATTATGATTGTGAAATTTTGTATCATCTAGGAAAGGAAAATGTAGTAGTTGATGCTTTAAGCCGACAAGAGAAAAGTGGGACTATCAAGGCTGTAGCTTTACGAGTCGAACTACTACCAAGTATTCAAGAAGAACTGCAAGAATTTCAACATGAGGCTATGAAGGAGGATAAAATTAAACAAGAAAGATTTGTTGGATTAATATCTGAGTTTGTGAAAGATGGCAGAGAGTTTTGGAATTTTCAGAACATAATTTAGGTACCATGCTATGGTGGTCTCAGGAAACGTATCTTGAGTGAGGCTCATAAATCACGTTTTGCAATTCATCCAGTGTAATGCCCCCAAACACCACATTTGCATAAAACACATATTTCATTACATAGAAACATAGTTTACATCACAATGTCCCACTAGTACAAGGATTCTTATATGTACAAAATCTACATATAAAAATTTCAAAACAAATCCTGTATTAACATATGTAATATAACATGTATCTTCAAAATATGCCATCATAAGCAGATCTTCAAAAGCAGATAACAGATTAGGAAAATAATCACATTTTCCCCTTCCCCTTATTATCCCTGGACCATGCCATTCCTGCATTAACATATGTAATATAACATGTATCTTCAAAATTGCATAATTTTAAAACAGAAAATGAGGGTTAGACCTGAAGGGTCTAGTGAGTAAATCCCTTCTTTGCAAATGCAGGGTGATGAACCCCAAAATATAATAGAGTATCTTTGCTCAGAAATATTTGAAATACAATCAAATAATGCAGTTCTCAATGATATATATAAAAGAATAAACTCAAGAACCTCAGTTCTATTAATAAAATATATTTGCTTAAAGATCCAACATTCCTAATATGAAACAAATATTGTAACCAAAGCTTCTTTAAATCATCAGACCTTTCCTTTGTGATATTAACGGAAAGATTTAAGGCAATACTTGCCCTTTATGACAAACCATTTTCCCCTTGTTAATAACATCTAAATTATCACCTCTAATAGGAATAATATCTCTAATTCATCAGGTCACAAAAAATGATGACTTAAAGTTATTAAATCCGATTAGTAATAATAATAAGAGTTATAATAATATCCACATATGACAATGTCTCTCTTATTCCAAGTACACCTCTCCTTGATATGTCACCCTTATTCCACCACCAAAACAAGGTTACTTACCAGAACAGACAAAAGTCACCATGTCTGAAAGTACCCATTCCCAGTTCCAAGCCAGAACAGACAATAGTCACCACGTCTGGGGGAACTATCACTTAAAATAAGTTTCATACCAAAACAGACTTACGTCACCACGCTTGGTAGAAACAATTTACATATCCAATTCCATACTAAAACAGTCTTACGTAACCACGCTTGGTAGGAATTTTTTCCAAAATATAGTTTCATACCAAAACAGACTTACGCCACCACGCTTGGTATAAACAATTTACAAATCCAATTCCATACCAAAACAGACTTACGTCACCACGCTTGGTAGGAATGTATCTTTTATTTAAAAAGATATAAAATACCCCTTTTACAATAACATAATTATCTCCAATAATAGACATTATTAAATTGTATAAATGTCTAGCATGCTTTAATTCTCGAAAATTTATCAAATATAACTCACCCGAACAACTTATCTGGATAAACAATCCGGACAAGTCTTTGTCTGATTTACAAATCCGGACAACACTTAGCTTTTTTCCGATATACTAATTCGGACAATGCTTGGTCGATTTAAGACTAAATTGTATGACTCATGTCCGGTTTAAGGCAATCCGGACAACACTTGATCGATTAAAAACTAAACCGCTCAATACGTGATCGGTTTATGACTAATCCGCACGACCATTAAGCGATTTAAGGCTAAACCGCACAATGCTTGGTCGTATTCCTACTTCTCCGTTCAAAACCTTTGTCCGGTTTATATATTTCAAGATTCCACTAACTCATAAAATCGCACAACACTTACCCGGTTTATAGTTAAATCGGACAACACGTGTCCGGTTTAAAAGTAATCCGGTCACCTTTTATCCGGATAAGACCTAAATCGCGCAACTCTTTAAAGACAATATGCAGTTCTTTCTAAAGCAATTAACCAAAACTTTTAAAAAAAAGATTTTTTAGAATATACTCACCTTTAAGACAAAACTCAGATTTTGAAGAAGATTAATGTATGGCCAAAAGATCGCCGGACAACTTTCTCTCTAATTCTTCAAAATTTCCAAATGAAATAAGAAACTTCACTAAGATCTCAAACCTCATATATATATACTTTCCAGAATGGCGCTACCCTTTCTCACCCTCACATGCATGTATTTAAAATTCAGCCATGCATGTGTAGGTTCATACACACGTAAATGGATATTAATATCATGCACACACCTATACACATACACATATATAATATACACATATATATACCCATATATTTTGCATATAACCCATGCATGAAATACACATACTTACGCATTTTAACCCATGTAAGCATGTATCCACATACACAATTAATTCACATAATAAATACCTTGGGTAATAACCAGGACCCGGTTATCACATTATCCACCCCTTCAAAAGAATTATGTCCCGGAATTCCTTTAATTAAAGAGCCATGGATAATCTGTTCTCATTTTCTTACTCCAATTCCCAAGTTGCCTCTGGTCCTTTGTGAAATTTTCACTGTACTTTAACCAGATTGTAACACCCCATACCACACATTGCATGTAACACATATTTCATATGAAAGAAATACATGTTTATATAGAACTCGGGTCCCTTAGTACAAGAAATTACCAAACAGAATACACGTCCCAAAAATTCAAAATACATTTCTTGTACTAATCTACGTTCATCAATCAAAACTAT
>NW_020201167.1:27637-33538 GCF_001531365.2 Cynara cardunculus var. scolymus | reverse complement strand
GACAACACATCGCCCAAGGCCTATCCGATTTAACACTTAAGAGATTCAACACTTTTTGTCCGGATAACAAATCCGGACAACACATCGCCCAAGGCATGTCCGATTTAAAATAATCCGGTCAACATAAGGTCGTATTCATACTTCTCCGTTCAAAATATTTAACATAAACTTAATATTTATAAATCGCTCAACTCTTACCCAATTTAAGACTAAATCGCTCATGCCTTAACCGGTTTAAGAGTAAATCGCTCATGCCTTAACCGGTTTAAGACTAAATCGCTCATACCTAAACCGGTTTAGGGCTTAAATCGCCCAACCCTTGCCCGGTTTATGACTAAACCGCTCATCCCTTGTCCGGTTTAGTCTAATCCAGATAGCATTCAACAAGTTAAAAATCTATACAATCAATTTATGCAATTGTAAAGAGTTTTCAACGCAATTAAACCACTCATCTTGAAAGCCTTTTGAAATCAGCCTCTTTGCAAAACAAAAGAAGAAATCCGGATAACTTTTTCTCTCTAAAATCGCTTAAATTTTGAAAATAGCCAAGAGATAAAATGAGGGGTCAAACCCTCCTTTTATACCTTTACATAACAGGAAAGTCGGCCACAGACACACACACCCCATGCATTCTCATAACATGCATGTGTGTATATATATCAAGTAATCACATATATATACTTATACTCACATACATATACATTCATGCATATTTTCACATATTAACATGATCAAATATATCAATTTATCATGCTGTCACATAATCACATATAATAAATAATCACATATTTATTACCTCATGTGACAACAAAAACCTGGTTATCACATCATCCACCCCTCAAAAGAATTCCGTCCCGAAATTCCTTTAATCAAAGAGCCAAGGGTACTCTAATCTCTTCTTTAACTCCAATTCCCATGTGGCTTCTGGTCCTTTGTGAAACTTCCACTGAACCTTAACCAGACTTATCTCTTTGTTTCTCAACACTTTGATCTTTTGGTCAATTACGGCTTCCGGCGTTTCCACAAAGTTCAGCTTACTGTCTAATTTAATTTCTGGCATCGGTATAGCTAGACTCGGATCGGCCAAACATTTCCACAGAGTCGACACGTGGAAAGTGTTATGAATCAGACTCAAATCTTCTGGCAGCTCTAACTGATATGCTACTGGCCCAATTCACTTACATATTCTGAATGGCCCCACATACCTTGGACTGAGCTTACCTTTCTTTCCAAATCTAACGACACCCTTCCATGGTGAAACTTCAATATCACAAAATCACCTACACCAAATTCAATCGGCTTTCGACAATTATCAGCATAACATTTCTGGCGATCTTGTACTATTTTGATTCTTTCGCAGATTTGCTCGATCTTCTCAGAAGTTTCTTGGACAATTTCGGGACCCGTCAGCTGTCTTTCACCTACCTTATTCCAACACAACGGTGTTTGGCATTTACGTCCATATAATACTTCATACGGTGCCGCTTGGATGCTGGAATGGTAACTGTTGTTATATGCAAACTCTATTAACGGTAATTGATCTTCCCACAATCCCCCGAAGTCAATAATACAACTTCTCAACATATCTTCGAGAGTCTGGATAGTTCTTTCATTATATCCGTCAGTTTGCGAATGATAAGATGTTCTTAGTCGGATTTCAGACCCTAAAGCTTTCTACTATCCTTCCTAGAACTTTGAAGTAAACCGACTATCTCTATCAGAAATAATAGATAGTGGAACACCATGTCTGGTCACAATTTCTTTGATATAAATTTGTGCTAGCTTTTCTAAAGAGTACTTCTCTCTTATTGGCAAAAAAATGTGCAGATTTAGAAAGAAGATCAACAATTACCCAGATCGCGTCATACCCCTTTGGAGTTCGAGGCAGTTTCATGACGAAATCCATTGTAATGTGATCCCATTTCCATATAGGTATCTTTAAAGATTGAAGACTTCCATACTGCTTCTGATATTCAATCTTAACCTGTAAACATGTCAGACACTGTTCCACATATCTAGCTATGTCTCTTTTCAATCCGGGCCACCAATAAAAAGGTTTTAAATATATGTACATCTTATTGGTGCCTGGATGAATAGAGTATCGGGACTTATGGATTTCATTTAATATAGTGTTTCGGATATCTCCAAAGTATGGTACCCAAATCCATGCTTGAAAGCACATTAGTCCTTCGTCATTCTGTTCCAATGTTGAAATTATCTTACCCAACTTTTCTGTCTTAACATATTCTTCTTTTATAGCTTCTTGTTGACATCTCTGAATTTCCTTACGAATGTCAGGAATCAAATTCATTCTCTTTGCCACAGCTTTAATGGTTCCACTCTTTTCTTTCCTGCTTAAAGCGTCAGCCACCACATTAGCTTTTCCTGGGTGGTAGAGGATTTCACAGTCATAGTCATTAACCAGTTCAATCCACCGACGCTATCGCATATTTAATTCTTTTTGGCTGAACAAATGTTGCAAACTTTTATGATCAGTATAAATCTGACACTTTGTTCCCAGAAGATAATGTCTCCAAATTTTCAGAGCAAACACCACTGCAGCTAATTCCATGACATGGGTTGGATACTGCTTCTCATATCTTTCAACTGTCTTGACGCATAAGAAATCACTTTTCCTCTCTGCATCAAAACACATCCTAACCCTAACTTTGAAGCATCGCTGTAAACCACAATGTCTTCAGATCCATCTGGTAGAGTTAATACTGGTGCGCTGCAAAGATGATCTTTTAACAGTTGAAAAACTTTTTGCTGTTCTCCTTCCCACTGGAATTTAATGTTCTTCAAGTCAATTTGGTCAATGGCACAGCTATCTTAGAAAAATCCTGAATGAACTTACGGTAATAGCCAGCCAATCCCAAAAAGCTTCGGACTTCAGAAGGATTTTCCGGAGCTTCCCATCTTGCAACTGCTTCTATTTTCGATAGATCTACTTTTACCCCTATTTCTGAGATGATGTGACCCAGGAATTGGACTTCTATTAACTAGAACTCACATTTAGATAACTTTGCGTACAACTTTTCTCTCTTCAATAATTCTAATATCAGACGAAGATGTTTTGCATGTTCTTCTCCAGTCTTAGAGTATATATAAGAATATCATCGATAAATACAATAACGAATATATCAAGATATTCCTTACATACCCTATTCATCAAATTCATAAAGGCTGCAGGCGCATTAGTTAAGCCGAATGGCATAACTAAGAATTCGTGATGCCTGTACCTAGTTCTGAATGTTGTTGTGGCAACATCTTCTTCCCTGACTTTGAGCTGATGATACCCTGATCTTAAATCAATCATAGAGAAATAACTTGCTCCTACCAATTGGTCGAACAAGTCATCAATCCTTGGTAAAGAATATTTGTTTTTGATTGTCAACTTATTTAGTTCACGATAGTCTATACACATTCGCATAGACCCATCTTTCTTCTTGACAAATAAGACCGGAGCACCCCAGGGTGAAGTGCTGGGTCTAATAAATCCTTTGTCAGTCAAATCCTTCAACTGTGCAACCAATTCCTTCAATTCAGATGGAGCTAACCGGTATGGTGCCTTTGCTACTAGTGTAGCTCCTGCTACAAGATCAATTCAGAATTCAATGACTCTGTCTGGTGGTAATCCAGATAAGTTTTCTGGAAAGACTTTCGGATATTCGTTAACAATCGGGATTAATTCTTGCTTTCCTTTCTCTTTCTTCACATCAATTATGTATGCCAAATACCCTTGGCACTTCTTCCGAATACTTTTCTGAGCTTTCATTACTGACAAAATACTGGTATGGTGATTCTGATGATCACCATAAATAACAATTGTTCCTTGGTCTGGCAGAGTAATTCTGATCATTTTCTGATTACAAATAATACTAACCTGATACCTTGCCAACCAGTCCATACCCACTACTACATCAAATTCCTTCATCAGCATAGGAAATAATCGAATCAGAAGTTCACAGCCCTCAATAACAATAATACAGTTATTGAACACACTTGTAATAGTTTCCTGATTATTATTAGTATCAACTACTAATTCATCATCAAGTATCACAGAATCCAAACATGCAGTTTGAGCAAACAGTGGTTATACAAACGAAAAGTTTGCACCAAAGTGAAATAACACCTTAGCACGTATTGAATTTACAAAGAAAGTACCTGTTACTACATCTAGCGACGCCTCTACCTCATTCTTAGTCATTTGGAAGGACCGTCCACGTGCCCCTCCTTGCCCTCCTCTGTTTATTGTAGGTCTTCCCTGAGTTCCCGACGTATTACTCCCCATTGTTAATTGCAGAGTTCTTAACAATGGACAATTCAGTCAAATGTGATCCGAAGAATTGCAGTTAAAACACCTTCGGTTAGCTGGGCAACTTCTGGACAGATCGCCTGCTTCACCACACTTATAAAACTTTTTTAGGTCTGTCTTACACTCACCCTGATGTATCTGTCGGTGTTGCATGCAAAATTTCTCACTGACCTTCTGCTCGGATTTGTTATCATATCTTACAGTTTTCGGCCCTCGAAAAGATGAAGGCCCCTCCCACTTTCTTTTCTCTATAACTTTTCCTTCTGGCTGCCGATTCTTATTTTGTTCGGTCACTTCGGCCGCATCTACCGTCAATGAAAAGGTATTGGGGTTCATAGCAATAACAAATTCTCTGCTTGAGGGTTTCAAACCCCAAGTGTACCTTTCTATTTTCCTGGATTCTATTGAAACATAGTGCTCAGCAAATCGAGAGTATTTAATAAATTTTTCTGTATACTCTCGAACCGTTCCATTTCCCTGTTCTAGCTTTAGGAAATCTTCCTCCATTTGTCTAACTGCTGTCTTAGGACAAAACTGGTTCTTGAATTGGTCTACAAATTTTGTCCAAGATAATGTTTGTAAAACATCCGTTCCGGCCGATGATTCAACTTCCCACCAGAACAAAGCATTTGATTTCAGGACTAAAACCGCAATGTTTCCGGACACTTAATTGTGTTGAACACATCCATTTCCTTGATCCAGCATATAGCTTTTACTGGATCCCTTTCTCCAGAAAATGTTGGTGGCTTTCATGCCAAAAACATTTTGATATCTCCCTCCTTGTTGTGAGTAACCGGTATCGAGGGACGAACTTCTATTCTTTCTGTTTCTACCTTGGCTGGTACTCCCATGATAGAAGTCAGAGTTTCCCATAACTTCCTCATTTTTTATCCAACATGTCCCTGGTTACATATTCAAGATGTGGCACCGATCTCTCCTAAACATTCCCAGAATGGGATTCTTCAGGTTCAGAATGAATTCCAGTTTGACCCCTTTCTTGAGATTGGCTTCTTCCTTTGCCTCGTCCCCTTAGTCTTCATCGACCTCTGATTTCGGATGTACCAGTCGAAAGATTAACATGTGACTCTTCCCTTTATTCAAACTTTGGACAAGCCGTTCTTTCAGATCTTCTAGTTCGGCTAGACATTTACAGAATTTAATGTTAATAATCACGTATTCACATTCCTAAATATAATGAAGTATTTAAGTTCAGATGTGTACCTGTAAATTCATAATTACACTGGCCAGATGTAATTAAAATTTACCTTACACACTGTTCTTTCAACCCATCATATTTATTTCCAATGGTACTAACTATGTCCGGAACCCTTAACATGCAATAAAACAGTTTAAGTCTAGGTATCATGCTGTTAAATAGCTAAATCCCTTAAACTCAGGCTCTGATACCACTTTTTGTAACACCCAATACCACACATTGCATGTAACACATATTTCATATGAAAGAAATACATGTTTATATAGAACTCAGGTCCCTTAGTACAAGAAATTACCAAACAGAATACACGTCCCAAAAATTCAAAATACATTTCTTGTACTAATCTACGTTCATCAATCAAAACTAT
>NW_020201167.1:2913-26842 GCF_001531365.2 Cynara cardunculus var. scolymus | reverse complement strand
AGAGATTCAACACTTTTTGTCCGGATAACAAATCCAGACAACACATGCCCAAGGCCTGTCCGATTTAACACTTAAGAGATTCAACACTTTTTGTCTGGATAACAAATCCGGACAACATATGCCCAAGGCTTGTCCGATTTAAAATAATCCGGTCAACATATGGTCGTATTCATACTTCTCCGTTCAAAATATTTAACATAAACTCAACGTTTATAAACCGTTCAACTCTTGTCCGGTTTAAGACTAAATCGCTCATGTCGTAAGCGGTTTAAGACTAAATCGCTCATGCTTTAACCGGTTTAGGGCTTAAATCGCCCAACCCTTGCCCGGTTTATGACTAAACCGCTCATCCCTTGTCCGGTTTAGTCTAATCCGGATAACATTCAACAAGTTAAAAAACTATACAATCAATTTACGCAATTGTAAAGAGTTTTCAAAGCAATTAAACCACTCACCTTGAAAGCCTTTTGAAATCAACCTCTTTGCAAAACAAAACAAGAAATCCGGACGACTTTTTCTTTCTTAAATCGTTTAAATTTTGAAAATAGCCAAGAAATGAAATGAGGGGTCAAACCCTCCTTTTATACCTTAACAGGAAAGTCGGCCACACACACACCCCCCATGCATTCTCATAACATGCATGTGTGTATATATATCAATTAATCACATATATATATATACTTATACTCACATACATATACATGCATGCATATTTTCACATATTAACATGATCAAATATATTAATTTATCATGCTGTCACGTAATCACATATAATAAATAATCACATATTTGTTACCTCAAGTGACAACCAAAACCTGGTTATCACACAGACTGCTTTCTTTGTTTCTCAACACCCTGATCTTTCTGTCAATCACGGCTTTCGGTGTTTCCACAAAGTTCTGCTTACTGTCCAGATTGATTTCTGGTAATGGTACAGCGAGCCTCGGATCAGCTAAACATTTCCGCAAATTTGATATATGGAAAGTGTTGTGAATCAGACTAAGTTCTTCTGGCAGCTCTAACTGGTACGCCACTGGCCCGATCGTTTACATATTCTGAACGGCCCAACACACCTCAGACTGAGCTTACCCTTCTTCTCAAATTTGACAATACCCTTCTATGGACAAACTTTCAACATCACAAAATCACCTACACAAAATTCAATCGGCTTTCGACGATTATCAGCATAACTTTTCTAGCGATCTTGTGTTGTTCTGATTCTCTCACGGATCTGTTCAATCTTGTCTGAAGTTTCTTGAACAATTTCAGGACCCGTCAACTGCCTTTCACCTACCTCATTCCAACACAATGGCATTCGACATTTACTTCCATACAATACTTTATATGGTTCCGCTTGGATGTTGGAATGGTAACTATTATTATACACAAACTCTATCAATGGCAGATGATCTTCCCACGATCCTCCGAAGTCAATCATATAGCTTCTCAACATATCTTCGAGAGTCTGGATAGTTCTTTCACTTTGCCCGTCTGTTTGCGGATGATAGGCTGTACTTAACCGAATTTCAGACCCAGAGCTTTCTGCAAACTTTCCCAAAACTTTGAGGTGAAATGGCTATATCTATCAGAAACAATGGATAGTGGAACACCGTGCCTGGTTACAATTTCTTTGATATAAACCTGAGCCAGCTTTTCTAAACAGTAATTTTCTCTTATAGGTAGAAAATGTGCTGACTTAGATAGGCAATCAACAATTACCCAGATCGCGTCATACCCCTTTGGAGTTCGAGGTAACTTCATGATGAAATCCTTCGTAATGTGATCCCATTTCCACCCAGGAATCTCCAAAGATTGAAGAATTCCATATGATTTCTGATGCTCGATTTTAACTTGTAGACACGTTAAACACTATTTCACATATCTAGCTATATCTTTCTTCAATCCGGGCCACCAATAAAAAGATTTCAAATCCCTGTACATCTTATTGGTATCTGGATGAATAGAGTATCGGGACTTATGGCTTTCATTCAAAATAACTTTTCGGATGACCCCAAACCTTGGTACCCAAATTCACCCTTGAAAACACATAATCCCTTCATCATTTGGTTCTAAAGTTGAAATCATTTTACCCAACCTTTCTAATTTGGCAAGACCTTCCTTCATAGCTTCTTTTTGACATCTTAGAATTTCTTTATGGATATCAGGAACTAAACTTATTCTCATTGCCACAGTTTTAATTGTCCCACTCCTTTCTTTTCTACTTAAAGCGTCAGCTACCACGTTGGTTTTTCCTGGGTGGTAAAGGATTTCACAATCATAATCATTAACAAGTTCAATCCACCGACGCTGTCGCATATTTAAGTCTTTTTGGCTGAATAGATGCTGTAGACTTTTATGATCTGTATAAATCTGGTACCTTGTCCCCAAAAGATAATGTCTACAGATTTTTAGAGCAAATATCACTGCGGCTAACTCCATATCATGAGTCGGATACTGCTTCTCATGATCCTTCAATTGTCTTGATGCATAAGAAATCACCTTTCCTCTTTGCATCAGAACACATCCCAATCCCAATCCCAATTTTGGAGCATCACTGTATACCACAAAATCTTCTGTTCCATCAGGTAGGGTCAACACCGGTGCACTGCAGAGATGGTCTTTCAGCAGTTGGAAGGCTACTTGTTGTTCTTCCTCCCACTGAATTTGACATTCTTCCGAGTCAATTTGGTTAATGGCATGACTATCTTAGAAAAGTTCTGGATGAACCTACGATAGTAGCCTGCCAGTCACAAAAAGCATCGGACTTCAGAAGGAGTTTTTGGAGCTTCCCATTTTTCAACTGCTTCAATTTTGGCTGGATCTACTTTCACCCCTGCTTCTGAGATAACATGACCCAAGAATTGAACTTCCCTTAACCAAAACTCACACTTGGACAACTTGGCATACAACTTTTCTCTTTTTAACAATTCTAGTATCATGCGAAGATGTTCCGCGTGCTCTTTTTCAGTCTTAGAGTATATAAGTATATCATCAATAAATACGATAACGAATTTATCAATATAATCCTTACATACTCTATTCATCAAATCCATGAAGGTTGCGGACGCATTAGTTAAGCCGAATGGCATGACTAAAAATTCATGATGCCCGTACCTAGTCTGAAAAGTTGTTGTGGCAACATCTTCTTCCCTGACTTTAAGCTGATGATACCCTGACCTTAAATCGATTTTGGAAAAATAACTTGCTCCTACCAATTGATCAAACAAGTCATCAATCCTTGGCAAAGGCTACTTGTTCTTGATTGTCAATTTATTCAATTCTCGATAGTCTATACACATTCGCATAAATCCATCTTTCTTCTTGACAAACAAGACCAGAGCACCCCAAGGTGAAGTATTGGGTCTAATGAATCCTTTATCAGTTAGATCATTTGTTGATCCCAGATCTCTCAATAACACTAATAATTAAGTTAAGAATAACCAAATTATAGTGTTTGAATGAATAAAATAATGAACACTCAGGAACAATGTATGAACATTCAAAGAATAATCTTGAATGCCAAAGATTTCACTTTATTCCAATAATTATGAAAAACGTAAAAAGTGTTAGATTACAATTGGCCTAACCACCTATTTATACTAGTAATTTGAATAAGAAGATAACTATCTACTGAGACTATTTAGCTAATCTTCTACGAACGGATAAAGCTTATCTAAACATGGATAAACATTAAAACAAGATAAACTTTGTAGAATCCAACTGTTGATTGGTCATCTCCAGTTGTCTTCCATGGGATATGAGTTCAACCTTATCTTCATATCTTTGTTGCTTGCTTCTGGTTGAACTGGTGAGGGAAACTCCAAGTGTTATTGCCCAGTGGGGATATGAAGATGCACTTTCCATTGCATCTGTGGTCAGTTCATCGACCATCTGGTTGTTCTTCAGACTTAGTCATTTTTCCTTGAAGTCTTCCATCGGCCTTCTGGTTCTTCATCACTTGTTTGTCTTCATTACTTCCATGCATAATACTCATGGGGTCTAACAATCTCCCCCTAAGTAATGAAAGAACAAACATTAACTATTCTAGGAACACTCAAAGTATAAATAAAGAACATAGGCTATTCTAAAGAAAAGCATTTTTTGCCAAATTTTTCATTGGAACAAATGATGAATTCTTACATTGATGAAATGGAAATTACAAGACACAAAAAACATAAGACTACATTTAGGGTCTCCCCTGGGATATTTCCCAAAAATGCATGAGTAGTCCTCTGTAATCGATGATTGTAGATATCTCATGTATCAGTCTCTGTCCATCGTCTGTTGGCACGTGAGATCTGCCTAATCTGTCTCTAATGTTTTTTTGAAACCATTTAAGTGTTTCATTTGAATACTTAAAGGCCTCAGTCAACCTAAAAAATTTCTTCGTTCTAAACTCATTTTTGTATACCAGACCCAGTTCTGGTTGAGTAAGGACAGAGGTAGATCTCTTCTTCTGCAGGACAGGGAAGTCTTCATCAGGTGGAGTGCAGGATAGTCTGTCGATGCCAAGCCGAAGAGCAATCTCGAAGTCACTCTTGGCTCGATGCTTCACCAAGGTCTCCATTGTCTGCACGATCGCTCTGTTTGCCATCCCAAATCATATGCCCCAATCCTGTCACTGAGTCGTGTATGCGTATAGCTCGATCAAGTCATAGGGATTGAGATTGATCAAGTCATTGTCATTAAAGACGCTGATCTGACCATGGGCTCGCTCCACTGTGTACTCGATGTACTTGATAGCTCGGTTTGCAAAGGTCCTCATCTTGATGTCCATGACCAACCTTATTCCATCGTTTGAAAAGATAGCCCATGGTGGTTGGGTAGTCTGTCTAACAAACCTATGGTGTAGGACGTTCATGGATTCTCGTGAAAGAATTGGAGGATTGAGAGTCAAACCTTCATCGTGATCAGGATATCTGTATTGATGGATGTTTTCCATCATGATTGGCTCCCTCGACAGTACCTCTGGACGTCTCCTGAGTGACTCCATGTTAGCGATGATTTCATCGATGACTTCTTAAGGAGGGTGCCTCGATGAAGAAGGAACATCCGCCTGCACCTGGGTTTGTTGGGTTATGGGTTGTGTTTGGGCTAATGGTTGAGAGGGGGTTGGTGATGGAAAGGTTTGAGTTGGCTCTGGTTCATTGGGTGCAGGTGGGGTGATTTTTGGTTCAAGTGGTTTTGTTTGGGTGGTCTCTGGTTCATCGGTTTGAGTTTGGGTTGGAGGTTGTTGTGGTGATGAAGGTTGGGTGATTGTAGGTTGAGGTTGTATAGGTATAGAGGTGAAGGGTTCTGTGGTGCATGGTATTGGTAAGGGGGTTAATGGTAGATTTGGAGTTGGTGATGGGGTGAAGGGTAGGTTGGTAGTTGGTGGTGTGGATGGCTCTTCATCGGTCGATGAATGCAACTCGATTGGTTCTTGAGGAATGACGAGGGGAACAAGTACATTATGTACATCTTCAGAAGGCTGAGCCTCTGGTTCCCTCGCTTGGGTTCTAGGAGAGGGTTGGTTTTGCATTTGAGGTGAAGGTGGTGGTGTCGTGGGTTCTATCGGTTGTGAAGTAGTGGTCTGATTCTCCCCCTCATGAGGACCTAGACCATGATTATCGGGGTCTGGATCCTCATGTCTTTGCCTTTTAAGGGGGCGGCTTGATGAGCAGGAGGTCCTGCTTCTGTTTTTCTTCCATAGCCTGATGTGATCGGCTAATGTGTGCACTCGATCCCTGTTGCACCATAGTTCCATGGAGCGAAGAAGAGAGTTCGTTCGATCTTGCTGTTGTAATAGACTCTTCTTCAGCGCATTTGTGGGCTCAACCGACCTGGCAGCAAACTTTGCACTTATCTCATTGAATGATGAGATAAGTGTCTTTGACAAAACCCTGAGATCGGCTCTGGTGGCAAACTCCATGCTCGATGATGAAGCGGGTGGGGGCATGGAGGTGGAAGTGGATGTGGATGGAGGAATGGGAAGGTTGGCTATGATTTTCCTCACCTTTGTAGTGAAGGAATTAAATGCTTCATCGAAGGATGGAGCTACAGAGGGGGGTGGAGGAGTAGGTTGTTGGGGTATGTGGGCTATTATAGTAGATGGGAGGGAGGAGAGGGTCTTTTGGATGGTGGTCATTTGGGATGAGAGAGATGCTAATGTGTCATCGATTGATGAAGTTGGGGTTGGGGTCGGTTGTGGGATTTGGGATATAATGGTGGCTTGAAGGATGTTAAGGGTTTGGGAGATGATGTTTATTTGGGTGGTGATTGAGGCTAAGGTCTCATCGGTCGTAGTTTCCTGGGCCGTGAGGGTGGCGATGGAGTGAATGATGAGTTGGTTTGTTTAGGTGGCAAGGGCAGAGGAGGTGTTATGGTATTGGGTGACTGTTTAGGGTTTCAAGGGTTGCAAGGGACTGTCGAAGGGGGGTGAGGTCAATGGATAGGGTTGTTGACAATCCCTTGTATGATGAGTTCTAGGTCTTCCAAGGACCACTGGATCGAGTCTACAAAGGCTTGGAACTCAGCCTTTGTGACCAGATCAGCCACATTGGTAACCTCTGCAGCAACGGATGATGCAGGTTGAGCCTCAGCTCCAGAGGCGCTTTCGTTGCCTTGTGAAAATATAGGTCGTGAAGGACGTCCATCATGTCCTTGATAGCCCTCTAGTGAGAAGCTATCTCTTGATGTTACAGCAACTTTTTCTTCTTCCTCGGCTTCAGAGGTCGGGTAAGAGAAGTAAGTGTGTTTCCCCTTCGCTAGATCAAGTATCGAAGGGGTGTGTTGTGTACGAATGGGACATCGCTCTGAACGATCTTGGGGATCAGCAATGCCAGAAGCAACACATGCTTCTAGGTGTGTGAAGGATAGTGGCGAGCCATGAGGCGACTTGGCTTTTATTTCTTCATCGTCCCACTGTTGGGAGGGGGCAATGGATGGTGAGGTTCCTCGGCTTCATCATTTCCAGAGGCCCAAAGAATGGCCTCTGGATGGCTGGCTGGGTGAGGGATTGGACTGGGTTACCCATGTTCAATACCCCTTCTGCGTTGATCGCCAAGGGTGGTGGTGGTGGTTGCCCTTTGGGTAGTAGGGATGGGTATTGTATGTGAAGGGGCAGGGGATGCACGAGGAGTGTCATCATCATCATCTTCATCATCCGATGAAGACGACTCATGTGCTCCCTCGTTAGTGTCTGGTGATGGCTCTAAGTGCTCTGGGGTAGCTGCCCTCGGTTCTTGGGACAGCAAAGAGCGCTCATAGGTCTGCCTTATCTCAGACGTCTCTGGTATGACGTTGAGCATGGCACGAGAGACTGTCCTTTCCGTGTTGTAACCTTCCTTGGAGATTGTTGGTCGATGACCATTCATTAGAAACTGTGGAGTGAATGGTTCATCGGCCGGTAGATCGTGTCTCCTCATTGCATCTTTGATGAAGAGAGCGAGGAATCGTGGGAAGAGCACGAATGTCAACAGCTTTCCTACGGCCTTGAGCTTGCACTTCTTGATTACCGTTGCATGGATCTCGTTGTAGATGAGAAAAGCGTAGTCCAACGGTAGGTAGAAGAAGAGGCCGTACATGATAGTCATTATATTGATGTTGCCCTGATCCATCGATTCCAGTTTGCAGGTCAGGGCTCTGTTCAATATGAAAAAGAACATATTCCAAATTGGAGGGAGGAATTGCCTCTTGAAATCAGAGGCATTGCATAGGTCACGATTGTAACCTAGCATTCGGATGAAGCGGAGAATGTCGGAGCGCCTGGGCGGCTCGGCGTAGTGGTCAATGCCAAGTTCTTGGCGTGTGGGAATGCAAAGGACTCTTGAAACCTTTGCTCATGAGATCTTGATGGAGCAGACCATGTCATTTGGGGCGTCGATATCCCCCATGATTCCACGGCTGTCGGGGATAAACTCGCAGGTCTACCAGTACTGTTGAACGTACTTGAGAGGTACGCTATTGTCTGTTAAAGTCAACGCCGGTTGGAGTCACAGTTCTGGAAAAAATCTATCATGATAGCAAACATGTCTTCAAACAGGTTGGTTCGAAGGTCGATCGCGTGGTTGTTTGGTTTTATTGGGAGGAACGCCAGTGCACGGCTGTCAGCGCCGGTTGATTGTACATGGTTGTCGTTGTTGTTTGATTCGTGTGAGGCAGAAGATGCCATTGCAGTTTCAGGTTGCAGGTTTTGCGTTTAGTTCGTCTTAAGCTTTTTACAGGTTCAAGAAGCGTAAAGAAGAAGAGGTTTGGGGAAGATGGGTATTTATAGGTGGAGGAGGAGGGGAACATGAATTTAAGAAAAATAATATAAAAATGGTAATCATGATTGTGGGAGACGTTTGGCAAAAAGGTGATTTGGTGGGGATCGTGGGCCGTCTTGACGGTATTGTGCCATTAATGTGGGAGGTCACGTGTCATCATGGGGAGGGTGGATGGGTAATGTGAAGAGGTTTATGGGGAACAACCTGTAAATGTGGCAGACTTTTGTGTAAGATGACGTTTGGATTATTTGGAGTAATTAAAAATTATTCCAAATAATATCTCTTGAAATATCAATCCAAAAACAATTTATATATTTAAAATTCCATCTAATTGTAAGATTAATACTAATTACGAAGTTTTGGTCTTCTAAAAACCCATGAAGTATAGTTTTTAGTCACAAAAGCTGCAATGTTGTATARTCTTTAARGAGTTTGCAATTAAGATGGGTTTTTGGATGAAARTTATTTTGTCATKRAACCARAGGAGCTCTGGTTGGTCATGACTCATTGGATGGGGAACCAGAGGTCTCTKGTTAAACATACCCTTTTGGGATGAGGAACCAGAGGTCTCTAGTTGCGCATGATGAATAAGTTCATCGATGAATTGTTGGGTTGTATGAATAATGAGCCTTTGATAGACAAACTAGAGGCTCTGGTTAAGCATGGACAACCCATGATGTAGGACCAGAGGGGCTCTGGTTGCATACACATGTTTTATACATCATTTATCTTGCATTTTGGTGTCCAGAGGCTCTGGATAGTAGAACCAGAGGCTCTGGGATGGAAAATGCATATTTATGCAATGAAAAGCTCTTTATGATGAATGAAAAGCWCCCCCTAAAATGATGCATGGGGAGGAGATTTTGAGTTTAAAACTCCCCCTTGAACCAATAGGTAGGTTCATTTTGATGACCATAGGCTCTGGTCTATACAACCAGAGGCTCTAATTGTGAAGGATGATGAAAAGTGATATGAAATGTGGCTAAGTATAAGAATAGATATGAAATAGAGTGGGTCTTTGAGACCAGAGGGTTCTGGTTCCAAAGACAACAAATCCAGAGGCTCTGGTCTTTAGAACCAGAGGCGCTGGTTGTAAAGGTGATTAAGAAATAGTTATGAAAGAATGGTGAAGTATATGCAAAATGGTATGAAAAGATGGAGCCTTTGAGACCAGAGGGCTCTGGTTGCAAAGGCGATGCAAAGAAATATGAAAAAAAAATTGGTTAAGTGCATGCATGTGGTGGTAGAATGGATGTGCCTTTGAGACCAGAGGGCTCTGGTTTCAAAGACTTTGAATCCAGAGGCTCTGGTCTTTAGAACCAGAGGCTCTGGTTGAGAAAAGAGTACTTAGTGAAAAAGTTCACAAAGTATTGGCTTTGGACCAGAGGTCTCTGGTTCCAAAGGCGATGAAATTTTTTGCCAAGAATTAATCTAAGTGATTCTAAATGGTCAGAGGCTCTGGTCTGTATAACCAGAGGCTCTGGTTTAGGATTCTTAGAGTTTATGGTTATTATTCTATATATCACTTATAGGCATAATAATGAGATATTGAAGATCTCTGGTTTCAATCTAACGATTGCCTCTAAGTGATGAGAGTCAGCATACCCATCTTGCTGACTAGGAATAAAAATCTTTTCTCGTCAAGAGCTTTTGTGAAAATGTCAGCAAGTTGAATCTCAGTAGGAACAAAGTACATCTCTATATTACCTTTTTCAAAATTGTCTTTCAGAAAGTGGTATCTTACATCTGTTGATCCCAGATCTCTCAATAAAACTAATAATCAAGTTAAGAATAACCAAATTATAGTGTTTTAATGAACAAAATGATGAACACTCAAGAACAATGTATGAACATTCAAAGAACAATCTTGAGTGCCAATGATTTCACTTTATTCAATATGAAAAACGTAAAAAGCAACGTTGATTACAATAGGCCTAATCACCTATTTATACTAGAAGGCTAATTAGAAGATAACTATCTACTGAGACTATTTAGCTAATCTTCTACTAATAGATAAAGTTTATCTAAACTATGGATAAGCTATAAACTAAGATAAACTTGAAATCCAGCTGTCGATTAGTTATCTCCTGCTGTCTTCCATGGGATGATGATTCAACCTTATCTTCATATCTTCATCGTATGCCTCTGGTTGAATTGCTGAAGAAAACTCTAAGCGTTGTTGACCAGAGGGGTGATGAAGATGCTCTTTCCATTGCATCTCTGGTCGATTCATTGACCCTCTGGTTGTTCTTCAGACTTGGTCAATTATGCCTTAACGTCTTCATCGGTCTTCTGGTTCTTCATCACTTATTGTTCTTCATTACTTTTATACTTATAAATTATGGGGTCTAACAACATCGATGTGCTTGGTCTTGGAATGCTGCACTGGATTTGCAGAGATAGCTATTGCACTTTTGGAGTCATAGAGGATTGGTATCTTTTCATATTGAAAGCCATAGTCCTTAAGCTGAGTTTTCATCAAGAGAACTTGTGAACAACAACTAGCAGGAGCAACATATTCTGCTTCTGCTGTAGAGGTTGAGACACAATTCTGTTTTCTAGATGTCCAACTTACCAGCTTGTCCCCCAAGAGTTGACAACTTCCAGACGTACTCTTTCTATCAAGGTTGCATCCTGCATGATCTGCATCTGTATAGGCTATTAGATCAAAGCCAGAGTTCTTAGGATACCAGAGACCCAATGAAGGGGTTCCTTTAAGGTATCTAAAGATCCTCTTGACTGCAGAGAGATGAGATTCTTTATGATTGGATTGATACCTTGTACAAATACATGTAGCAAACGTAATATCTGGTCTACTTGCAGTCAGATACATGAGTGATCCAATCATGCCTCTGTAGGTTGTTACATCCACAGATTTGCCTGATGGATMAGCAAATAACTTGGCTCCTGTAGCCATAGGAGTTCTCATCGATGATGAATTTGAAAGAGAGTATTTCTTAAGAAGGTCAGTCACATACTTGGACTGATTGATGAAAATCCCTTCTGAAGTTTGTTTTATTTGAAGACCAAGGAAGATACTAAGTTCTCCCATCATACTCATTTCAAATTTGCTCTTCATCAGCTCTGAGAATTTTTCGCAATGTTTTGCATTTGTAGAGCCAAATATGATGTCATCCACGTATATTTGTACAAGAAGTATGTCACCTTTATGCTTATTGAGAAAGAGGGTTGTATCGATTGTACCTTTTTTGAAGCCATTGTTGATGAGAAAGGTGGATAGAGTTTCATACTAGGCCCTGGGTGCTTGCTTCAGCCCATATAGGGCTTTGTCAAGAGAGTAGACATACTCTGGATGTTTTGGATCTTCAAACCCAGGAGGCTGCTGCACGTAAACTTCTTCTTGAAGTTTGTCATTGAGGAAGGCAGACTTGACAACCATCTGATAGACCTTAAAGCCTTTGTGAGCTGCATAGGCTAGGAATATCCTGATGGCTTCAAGTCTTGCGACGGGAGCAAATGTCTCATCATAGTCAATCCTTTCTTCCTAGCAGTAGCCCTTGGCAACAAGCCTGGCTTTGTTCCTTATTACTATGTCATCTTCGTCCTTCTTGTTTCGGAAGACCCACTTGGTTCCTATGGCCGTCTTCCCTTTGGGTAAAGGCATAAGGGACCATACCTTGTTTCTCTCAAACTGGAGTAGTTCGTCTTGCATTGCATCTATCCAGTTTGGATCTTGTAGGGCTTCAGAAATTTTCTTTGGTTCTATCATCAAAAGAAAGTTGGCAAAGAGGCATTCATTAGCTGTTGTTGATCTCGTTTTTACACCATATGTTGGATCACCAATGATTTGGTGATGTGGGTGGTATTTTGTCCACTTGGTGCTTGACTGGGGTTTTGGATCAACAGCATGCAGTTCTTCATTGACTGATGGAACTGCTTGCTCCCCCTCGAAGAGATCATCTCCAGAGTTAGACTCTAGTTCTTATTCTTGATCTGAAGACACAGAAGAAGTAGAAGGTGAAGTAACATGAGTTTCAGTATGAGTTGTACCTTTAGCATGGGCGAGAGCTTTCAATAGAGCATCTCTCGCTTGGAAAGCAGGAACCGGTGGTGTTTTCAATTCTTTGATTATTTAGTGTTCGATTTAGACTTAAACTATAGACTTCATGTTCTACATTGGTTCTGGAAGAGGATTTTGCAGTAGGTGCAAGTCCAGAGATTAGTTCTTCTTCGAAGATGTCTTCAAATAATTATAGCTAACTCTGATTAATTGGGTTTGCGAAGTGATGAATCAGATGCTCTTCTTTGAAGGTCGAGTCCTGAACTGTTGTGTCCAGAAGTCATTGGTGTGGAGTCATCAAAGGACACATTGATGCTTTCTATGACAATTTTTGTCCTTTTGATGTAGACTCTATAGACTTTTGCGGTTTGAGAGTATCCCAGAAAAATCCCTTTATCAGTTTTTTTGTCGAACTTGCCAAGATATTCCCTATCATTGAGTACAAAGCATTTGCACCCAAAGACATGGAAATACTTGACATTTGGTCTTCTCTGATTGATGAGCTCATAGGATGTCTTCTGGTGCCTCTTGTTGATGATGGACCGATTTTGGGTGAAGCATGCGGTAGAAATTGCTTCAGCCCAAAAGGTGATGGGTAACTCTGATGAAGCAAGAATGGTCCTTGCTGCTTCCACAAGGGTTCTGTTTCTTCGTTCTGTCACTCCATTCTGTTGTGGGGTTATGGTTGCTGAGAAGTTTTGTGTGATGCCTTCATTGATGAGGTATTCATCGATTCTAGCATTTTTGAATTCAGTTCCATTGTCGCTTCTAACTTTAATGAATTTTCGTTGTAGAAGGACTTGGAGTCTTTTCATCACCCCAATGAGTAGGTCAGGAACTTCTGATTTCTTCTTCACAAACTCAACCCAGGTGTATCTGGAGTATTCATCAACGAGTACCAATATGTTCTTCTTTCCTGAGAGGCTTTGTGTGGAGATGGGCCCACATAGATCAATATGGATCATATCCAAGGGCTTGGTGCAGGAGGTTTCTGACTTTGTTTGGTGAGAGGCCCATTTTAGTTTTCCCATCTCGCAGGCTGAGCATAGACGATCTTTTTCAAAGTCGAGATCAGGAATCCCCTTGACCAGCTTCTGTTTGGCTAGCTTTCTTAGGACATCAAAATTCAGATGTGAGAACTTCTGATGCCATAGCCAATTTTCATCGCTCTTTAGGGATACAAGGCAAATGGTGTCTTGTCCCTCGGAGGATTGAAAGTCCAGAAAATAGAGATTCCCTTCTCTCTTGGCCTTGATGATGGTTTGACCGGGCTTTGTTTCTATGATACAGAAACCTTTGTGGAATCTGACTTCAAGTCCCTTGTCGCAGAACTAGCTTATGCTTAGTAAGTTGTGCTTCAGACCATCAACATAAGCCACTTTGTTGATGGATATGTTTCCTTTGATGAGAGTTCCTTATCTCTTGATGGTTCTCTTACTGTTGTCTCCAAAAGTGATAGAGTCTCCAGATTTCTCGATGAAGGAGGACAGCTGACTTTTGTCACCAGTCATGTGCCTGGAGCAACCTGAATCCATGTACCATGGTTGCACATGCTGGTCCTGCAAGACAAATTAAGGGGTTTTAGGTACCCATTTCTTAATGGGTCCACGTTTGTTAGTAAGAGATACCACTCTCTTTTCATCACCTTTAGCCTTTGCAGGCTTGGGTTTGTTAGCATTTCCCTTGCCCTTGGACTTGTGCTTTTTCACGTTTTCATTGGCATTAACTATATAGCAATAAACGTGTTGAGAGAATATGCAGCGATGTGTCAACATGTGATTCCTCAGGTTTTGTAAAAGAGCTAAACATTTGCAATCATTATACTTTGGACATGAATGTCAAGCATTCTTTTTATTCGTTGAAAATGAAGAAGTAAATGCAGGGGATGTAAATCCGGTTCTAGCATCGGTTGTTTTTACAAACTTCCTATCCAGTTCAAATTTTTTATTTGAAGGGGTCTTTGTCTTTACTTCTTTTCTCCTGAGGAAGGACTGCTTTTCTTCAGCTGAATGACAGAAAAAGTGGTGCTAGGGCCTTTTGAGTTATTGTTGGCAAATTTGATATTTCTCAGTTTTCCCTTTCCTTTATCTGAAGATTTCATCGATGGAGGAATACCAGATTTCATTGAGGCTTTGAAGTTTTGAGGCTTCTTATTCCCAATGATCTTTGGTGACTTACAGATCATCTCTTCTTCAGATTTGGAATCGAGAAAGTCTCTTGTTGATTTCTCAAAATCAAAATTAGCATGGATGTTCGAGGGAGGTGTGGGTTCAAAGGTTGATGCCTTAGAGTGATCTGCTTGAGGTTCCATTGTTTCTAACTTAGATGAATTTTCAATGTTACTTGGATGATTCATCGATTCATCAGATGATGGTTCCTTATTAGGATTCTCCTTTTCATCAATAGTACTTGCTGATGAAGTGGGATTGACAACCAGAGAGTCTGGTTTAACTATAGGGTTTCCATCGGTCTCTGATTTGGAGGTGTCGTTCCTTTCATCAGAATTCTTACATGTACTGCTCTCGTACACCACGTTTTCAAAATCTTGTCTTAAGACGACAGCTTTTCCATCGACTTTAACTCTTTTAAAATTTGCTTTTGGTTTCAGGATAAAATCGGGTTTTTGAATGCATCCAAGTTTGAAAGTGGATTCAAGGGTGGATTTCTTTGATTCGATGAAAGAGTCCAATTCATTGAATCCAATCCCTTGAGTGTTCGTTTGACCGGTTAATTTTTCGTACACATCTTGGGCATCCTTGTATTTCTTCATCAGAAGTTCATTGGTTTGAAACTTCTGGTGAAGAATCTCCCTTTCTTTTTGGAAGAAATCTTTGAGATCCACTGAGGTAAGTCTCTCTGCCTCGGATTCTTTTAAGGCCTTAGTTTTCTTTTCTAAGTCTTTGGTTGCTCGCTTGTTTATTTCCAGAAGTTTTTCTTCCTCTGATTTTTTAAGCACGACAATGCGAGTCTTTTCTTTCATGAGATTAGCCTTTTCTTCGGTTAGAAGATCAGTCTCTCTTTTGTAGAAACTGACTTCTTTTTCCGCTTTAAGTCTTTCAGATTTTTCAAAATTTAATTTTTCTTTTAATTTTAAAAAGTCCTCTGAAAGCTTTATTACCGTTAACTCTACCTCAGATGGAGCCGAGTTGGTTTCATTGATAGTAGACTCACATACCTGATCATCAGTGTCAGAGGCAGATTATGCATTGGACGTGACCATCAGACAGATGAGTGCTTTGTCTTCTTCATCGGATGAAGAATTAGACGCCCAGTTTTCTTTCTCAGCCATCAGGCTCTCTCTAGTATTGTATTTGTATTTATTCTTGTAATAGTAAGCATCCTTTACAAGTCGTCCTCTGCATTCTTTGGAAAAATGACCGATTTTTCCGCACCTGAAGCAGCGTAGGTCATTTTTCCTTCCATCTTTGTCCTCTTTCTTTTCCTCTATTCTATCTTCTCTACTGACTTCTCTCTCTTCTCTTCCATCTCTTCTATCTTCCCTATGATGAAATTTAGATGGCTTCCTTTCATAGGATGGCTGGTACCTTTCCCTCTTGAACTCTCTTCGTTCATAGGGTTTCTTGATGAATTTTTTCTGGAACTGCTTTGTAATAAAGGCCAGAGATTTGGCAAAGGCTTTGATATCATCATCTGATTCAGATGTTTCTTCTTCAGATTCTGATTCCACCACTAGTGCTTTCTTTCCTTTCTTCTTGTGGTCTCTGGTGGAGGTCCTTGAAACGTCCTTTTCTTCAGATGCTAGAGCCAGGGGTCCACCGATGGACACCTTTTTCTTCATGATATCGTTCTCATGTGCAGCAAGCGTTCCGTATACGTCATGGAGTGACCAGCCGTCTAAGTCCTGATTTGCTTGAAGGGACATCGACAACTGTGTTCATTCATCGCCGAGACTTTTAAGGAATAAAAAATTGTTTTCTTCCTTTGTTCTGGAGATATCGTTTCGACGACATTGATTAATCAATGTGTTGAAACAAACGTATGTCTTCTGAATCGATTCATCAGGAAGAGCCTTGAAGTTGGTGTATTCGTTGAGACATTGGGCTATACGATTCTTCTACGTTTTTGCCCCTCCTTCCAATTGGCTCGCCAGCTCATCCCATAGTTCCTTGGCTGTGGAACATGCATCAAGGGATTGGACGATTTCATTGGGTATGGCCATGATTATCAGTCTTTTGGCCTTCTTGTCGGTCTCAACCCGCTCTATGTCATCTTCATCCCAATTCTTCTCATCCTTGGGCATGTAGTAGGCAGGAATTTCTGATGTGGTATTTGTTCCTGGGACTCTTGGTACAAGAGTCTGTGGAACATAGGGACCCTCCATGACAGATCGCAGAAGATTTCTGTCCATCCCTTCCAGAAAGTTCACCATCCATATCCTCCATTGTGGGTACTCTTCTCTTTGAATAGTTGGAGGTTTGGTGAGGGAACCAACACTATAGGCGGAATTCTAGTTGGCCATTAAGATTTTTAGAAAAGAGAAAAATTACGTTTTCAGAGAAGATATTTTATGAAAAGCGTGAATTGAGAGATTTTTGATGATCGTTTGATTGGAAAAACAATCAATAGGCTCTGACACCAATTGTTGATCCCAGATCTCTCAATAACACTAATAATTAAATTAAGAATAACCAAATTATAGTGTTTGAATGAATAAAATGATKMACACTCAAGAACAATGTATGAACATTCAAAGAATAATCTTGAGTGCCAAAGATTTCACTTTATTCCAATAATTATGAAAAACGTAAAAAGTCTTAAATTACAATAGGCCTAACCACCTATTTATACTAGTAATTTGAATAAGAAGATAACTATCTAGTGAGACTATTTAGCTAATACTCTACGAACGGATAAAGCTTATCTAAACATGGATAAACATTAAAACAAGATAAACTTTGTAGAATCCAGTTGTTGATTGGTCATCTCCAGCTGTCTTCCATGGGATATGAGTTCAACCTTATCTTCATATCTTCATTGTTTGCTTCTGGTTGAACTGGTGAGGGAAACTTCAAGTGTTATTGCCCAGAGGGGTTATGGAGATGCACTTTCCATCGCATCTCTGGTTGTTCTTCAGACTTAGTCATTTTTCCTTGAAGTCTTCCATCGGCCTTCTAGTTCTTCATCACTTGATTGTCTTCATTACTTCCATGCATAATACCCATGGGGTCTAACATCCTTCAACTGAGTAACCAATTCTTTCAATTCTGAATGAGCCAATCTATACAGTGCCTTGGCCACTAGTGCTGTCCCAGGTATAAGATCAATTCGGAATTCAATAACTCTGTCCGACGGTAATCCAGACAAGTCCTCTAGAAAAACTTTTGGGTATTCATTAAAGATGGGAATCAATTCCTGATTCCCCTTTTCTTTCTTTGCGTCAATAACATATGCTAAACACCCTTGACACCCCTTCCGAATAGACTTTCTAGCTTTTACCATAGATAGTAGACTAGTATGATGATCCTGACGATCACCATAAATAATAACTGTTCCTTGATCTGGCAGAGTAATTCTGATCATCTTCTTATTACAAACAATACTGGCCTGATGTTGTGCTAACGAGTCCATACCCACCACTACATCAAACTTTTTCATTGGCATAGGGAACAATCGAATCGGTAACTCACACCCTCAATAATAATAGTACAATTATTGAATACTTTAGTAACAGATTCTTGACTATTAGCAGTGTTAACTACTAATTTGTCATCAAGTAGCACAGAATTCAGACACGCAGATTGAGCAAATGATGGTGATACAAATGAAAATTTTGCACCAGAATCAAACAACACCTTAGCACGTATGGAATTCAGAAGGAAGGTACCTGTTACCACATCTGGGGTTGCTTCTGCCTCGTTCTTTGTCATTTGGAATGATTTGCCTCTAGCTCCACTCTGGCCTCCCCTCGGTGCACTAGGCCTTCCATGGTTACTGGGAGTATTTCCTCCCATTTTCAAACGAGGAGCTCTCAATTGTGGACAATTCGGTCGGATATGGTCAAGTGAATTGCACTGGAAACATCTTTTGGGTGTAGTGCAGTCCCTTGACAAATGCCCTGTCTCTCCACAACGATAGCATCTCTTTGGTTCAAACGGACAATTTCCCTGATGCACCTGTTGACATTGCGGGCAGGTTCTAACTAGTGGCAGCTGTGGGGCACGGTTATCTGTTTTAGTAAATTTGGGTCTTTGAAAACTGACTGAAGACCTTCCCATTTTCTTTTCTCAACAAATTTCTCTTCACCTTGCCGATTCTTATTTCTTTCAGTAACTTCGGCTGCATTGACGGCTATAGAGAAAGTTTCAGGGTTCATAGCAATCACGAACTCCCGAATAGAAGGTTTCAGACCCCAAATATACCTTTCTACCTTTCAAGATTCTGAAGATACGCAATGTTCAGCAAAACGGGAAAACTCAATAAATTTCTCGGTATATTCCCTTGTTCCAATATCAGAAAATCCTCTTCCATTTGTCTTACTACAGTCGTAGGACAGAATTGTGTTTTGAATTTATTCACAAATTTTTCCCACGACATTGCAGTATATTCGGTTGTGTTAAGGACTCCACATCCCACCAATATAAGGCATTAGCTTTAAGCATAGACACTGCAAATCTAACCTTGTTTTCTTCAGAACATCTACTGGTGTTGAATACCGATTCAAATCTCTTTTATCCAGCACATTGCTTTTACTGGATCTCTTTCTCCTGAAAAAGTTGGAGGTTTACATGTCAGAAACATCTTTATATCCCCTCCCTGAGTATTGTTTCCTGCTGAAGGAGCTAGAAGATTAATTTCAACTCGCTCGGTTTCTACTCTAGCTGGCAGTCCCATAATGGATATCAGAGTTTCCCTCAGTTTTCCCATTTCTTCTGCTAGATCGTTTCTAGTTATAAATTCTGATTGTTGCCTCTGTTTTTGTTGAGCATTCCCAGAAATAGATTCCCCTTGATCAGGGCGAATCTCGGCCTGACTCCTCTGAGGAATCTGACTTCTTCCTCGACCTCTACCACTACCCCTTCCACGTCCTCTACTCCTTGAAGCATAGGTTGGTGGATTAATGGGAGATTCCTCCCTTTCTTTAGATTCAGGGCAGACAATTCTTTCTGATCTTCGCGATAGGCTAGACATCTGCAGATATTTTAGTATTAAATATCATGTATTCACATTCCCAAATATAATATGGTGTCCAAGTATAGATATGTACCTGTAAATTCATAATTACATTGGCCATTTGTAATTCGAATTCACCTTACATATTGCCCTCTTTAACCCATTATATTTTATTCTCAGTGATACTAATTATGTTCGGCACTCTTAATATGCAAATGACAGTGTAAGTCTAGGCATCATGCTTTGAATACCTAAATCTCTTAAACTAAAGCTCTGATACCACTTCTGTAACACCCCCAAACACCACATTTACATAAAAACACATATTTCATTACATAGAAACATAGTTTACATCACAAGGTCCCACTAGTACAAGGATTCTTATATGTACAAAATCTACATATGAAAATTTCAAAACAAATCCTGTACTAAAATATGTAATATAACATGTATCTTCAAAATAAGCCATCATAAGCAGATCTTCAAAAGCGGATAACAGGTTAGGAAAATAATCACATTTCTCCTTCCCCTTATTATCCCTGGACCCCGCCATTCCTGCATTGCATAATTTTAAAACAGAAAATGAGGGTTAGACCTGTAGGGTCTAGTGAGTAAATCCCTTCTTTACAAATGCAGGGTGATGAACACCAAAATATAATAGAATATCTTTGCTCAGACATATTTGCAATAAAATCAAATATTGCAGTTCTTAATGATATGTATAAAAGAATAAACTCAGGAACCTCAGTTCTATTAATAAAATATATCTTCTTAAGGATCCAACATTCCCAATATGAAACAAATATTGTAACCAAAGCTTCTTTAAATCATCAAACCATTCCTTTGTAAATATTAACGGAAAGATTTAAGGCAATACTTGCCTTTATGACAAACCATTTTCCCCTGCTTAATAACATCTAAATTATCACCTCTAATAGGAATAATATCTCTAATTCATCAGGTCACAAAGAAATGATGATTTAAAGTTATTACATCCGATTAGTAATAACAATAAGAGTTATAATAATATCCACATATGACAATGTCTCCCTTTTTCCAAGTACACCTCTCCTTGATATGCCACCCTTATTCCTCCACCAAAACAGGGCTACTTACCAGAATAGACAAAAGTCACCACGTCTAAAAGTACCTATTCCCAGTTCCAAGCCAGAACAGACAATAGTCACCACGTCTGGGGGAACTATCACTTAAAATAAGTTTCATACCAAAACAGACTTACGTCACCACGCTTGGTAGAAACAATTTACAAATCCAATTTCATACCAAAACAAACTTACGTCACCATGCTTGGTAGGAATGTTTTCCAAAATATAGTTTCATACCAAAACAGACTTACGCCACCACGCTTGGTTGAAACAATTTACAAATCCAATTCCATACCAAAACAGACTTACGTCACCACGCTTGGTAGGAATGTATCTTTTATTTAAGAAGATATAAAATACCCCCTTTACAATAACATAATTATCTCCAATAATAGACATTATTAAATTGTATAAATGTCTAGCATGCTTTAATACTCGAAAATTTATCAAATATAACTCACCCGAACAACTTATCCGGATAAACAATCCGGACAAGTCTTTGTTCGCTTTACAAATTCGGGCAACACTTAGCTTTTGTCCGATATACTAATCCGGACAATGCTTGGTCGATTTAAGACTAAATTGTATGACTCATGTCCGGTTTAAGGCAATCCGGACAACACTTGATCGATTAAAAACTAAACCGCTCAATACGTGATCGGTTTATGACTAATCCGCACGACCATTAAGCGATTTAAGGCTAAACCGCACAATGCTTGGTCGTATTCCTACTTCTCCGTTCAAAACCTTTGTCCGGTTTATATATTTCAAGATTCCACTAACTCAAAAAATCGCACAACACTTACCCGGTTTATAGTTAAATCGGACAACACGTGTCTGGTTTAAAAGTAATCCGGTCACCTTTTATCCGGATAAGACCTAAATCGTGCAACTCTTTTTAAAGACAATATGTAGTTCTTTCTAAAGCAATTAACCAAAACTTTAAAAAAAAGATTTTTTAGAATATACTCACCTTTAAGACAAAACTCAGATTTTGAAGAAGATTAATGTATGGCCAAAAGATCACCGGACAACTTTCTCTCTAATTCTCCAAAATTTCCAAATGAAATAAGAAACTTCACTAAGATCTCAAACCTCATATATATACTTTCCAGAATAGGAAAGTGGACTACCCTTTCTCACCCTCACATGCATGTATTTAAAATTCAGCCATGCATGTGTAGGTACATACACACGTAAATGGATATTAATATCATGCACACACCTATACACATACACACATATATAATATACACATATATGTACCCACATATTTTGCATATAACCCATGCATGAAATATACATACTTACACATTTTAACCCATGTAAGCATGTATCCACATACACAATTAATTCACATAATAAATACCTTGGATAATAACCAGGACCTGGTTATCATATCCAGGTACAAATAAAATGTATCTGGATTTAAAGCAACACTATTGGTGGCCAGGCATGAAGAAATATATAGCTAAATATCTGGAGCAATGCCTAACATGTCTCCAGGTGAAAATAGAACACGAACGTCCTTATGGTAAGTTGCAATCATTAGAAATTCCAGTTTGGAAATGGGATCACATCACTATGGATTTCATTACCAAACTGCCAAGGACATCAAAAGATTATGATGGTATATGGGTAATAGTAGATCGATTGTCCAAATCTGCACATTTCTTACCGATGAAAGAATCATATTCGATGGAGAGATTGGCTAAGTTATACATTGATGAGATAGTGACACGTCATGATGTTCCTCTATCAATTGTTTCTGATAAACATAGCCGATTCACTTCTATGTTTTGGAAAAATTCCCAAAGAGAGATGGGTTCACAAATTAAGCTAAGTACAGCTTATGACCCTCAAACCGATGGACAAAGTGAGGGAACTATCCAAACTTTAGAGGACATGCTTAGAGCATGTGTAATTGATTTTGGAGGATCATGGGATAGTCATTTGACCCTAGTGGAGTTAGTTTATAATAATAGCTACCATTCAAGTATTCAAGCTGCACCTTTCGACGTTCTGTATAGACGAAAATGTCGAACTCCTTTGTGTTGGAACAAAATAGGTGAAAAATAGTTAGCTGGGCCTGAGTTAGTTCAGCAAACCGCAGATAAAATTGGCTTAATACGTGAACGAATGAAAGTGGCTCATGATAGACAAAGAAGTTATGCAGATAAACGTCGGAAGCCGATTGAATTCCAAGAAGGTGATAAAGTGATGTTAAAGGTATCACCTTGGAAAGGAATGGTACGTTTTGGTAAAAAGGGGAAGTTTAGTCTGAGGTATATTGGATCATTCCCTATTATCGGAAAAGTTGGGGAAGTGGTTTATAAGCTAGAACTACCTTTGGAGCTAATTGGAATACATGATACTTTTCATGTGTCCAATTTGAGGAAGTGTCTAATAAATCTAGTTACAGCAGTACCTTTACCTGAAATTAAAGTTGATGAAAGATTGTGTTTTGAAGAAATCCCTGAACTCATTACTGACTTCAAGGTGAAGAAACTACGAAATAAAGAGATTGGCTTAGTAAAGGTTCAGTGGCGTTATCACAAAGAACCAGACGCCACCTGGGAATCAGAGTCAGAAATGCGAATAAAATATCCCTACTTATTTACTTAATGGAATTCCGGGACTGAATTCTTTTTAAGGAGGGAATATTGTAATATATGTGTGTGCATTTGGTTTATGTTAATAAAAAGTCTTGTTGGGGGGGAGTTGGCTGATGTACACTGCCATCACAATTTTCCATTTACTATATATAGTGAATGGGGTTTAGAAGGAAAGGGTTTTACACACTCTTTCTAATTGGGAAGTCTCCTTAAATATTGTTGATCCCATATCTCTCGATAACACTAATAATCTAGTTATGAATAACCAAATTATAGTGATTTAATGAAGAAAGTTATGAAGTCTCAAAAATAAAATAAGAATATTTAAGAACAACTTTCAGCTTCAAAGGTTGTACTTTATAGATTCATAAACGTAAAACAACGAGTAAAAGTCCTATTTTTACAATAGACCTAATCATCTATTTATACTAAATGACTATTAAAAAGATAACTATCTAATGCTACTTTCTAGCAAATCGTCTATCTAACAGATAGGGTTTATCTTTCACATGGATAAATATTAACAATAAGATAAACTCGAATTCCAGATGTTGATTTGTCATCTCCAGCTGTCATTCATGGTAAGAAGATTTCATCCTTATCTTCAAATCTTCATTGCATGCTTGGATGCAGTGCTAGAAAATCTTCTAAGTGTTGTTTGTCCAGAGGATCGATGAGAATGCTTCTTTCCATCGCATCCTTTAACTTGTCCATTGATCCTCTGGTTGAACTTGTCCATCGGTCCAATGGTTGAACTATCCATCGATCCAATGGTTGAATTCCAGACTTAGTCGATTCTGCCTTGATGTC
>NW_020201167.1:0-2838 GCF_001531365.2 Cynara cardunculus var. scolymus | reverse complement strand
AAATAACAAACATAGTCTAATCTAGACACATATGTGAAGAACAAACACTAATCTAGTAGAAAAACATCAAACTCTAATTTTTCATTGGATGATGGAATTTTTTTACAATATTGGAAACAAAATACATCAAGGCAAGATAAGCAAAAGATTTGACTCATCACTAACTACCTGAGTATATCTCTTTGAAGCGTAAGAGTAGTCTTCGATAACCAATGACTGTTGATATCTCGTGTATGAGATGACTCCCCTCTTCCCTTGGCACATGGTTTATGTCCATTCTTTCTCTAATGTTTTTCTGAAACCATTCAAGTGTATCTGTTGAATACTTAAAGGCTTCAGTCATTCTAAAGAACTTTTTAACCCCAAACTCGTTCTTGTAAACAAGTCTGAGTTCAGGTTGAGTAAGAACTGATGCAGATTGTATCTCCTACAGGCCCTGGAAATCTTCATTTGGAGGAATGCAGGATAGTCTCTCGATGCCTAGCCTGAAAGCAATTTCGAAATCTGTTTTGGCTCTGAGCTTTACCAGGGACTCCATTGTTTTTACTATCGCTCGGTTTGCCATTCCAAACCTTATGCCATGATCCTGCCTTTGAGCTGCGTAGGGTATAATTCAATCAAGTCATACGGGTTGAGATTAATAAGGTCGTTTTCGTTGAACACGCTAACGATCCCATGGGCTCTCTCCAAGCTGAACTTGATGTATCGAATAGCTCTGTTGGCAAAAGACTTTATTTTCAAGTCAACGACTCTCCTTATTCCATCATTCGAAAAGACAACTTGAGGTTCTTGAGTAGTTTGTCTGACAAATCGATGGTGTAGGAGGTTCATTGACTCAGGCGATAAGATTGGAGGATTGATTGACAAACTTTCATTGCAATTTTTATACATGTACTGATGGATATTTTCCATCAAGATTGGTTCCCTGGGCGGCAATTGAAGACGTCTCCTCATCGACTCCATATTCTGTATTATCTCATCTACCAGGCCTTGTGGAGGTTGCCTTGAGAAAGAAGGGGTATCCGCATGCACCACGGGTTCATGGGTTAAGGGTTGTGTCTCGGCTTGGGGTTGTGTATGGGTAGAGGGTGAGTTTTCTTTGGATGGTTCAGTTTCATGTGGTTGAGAGGTTTCTGGTGCATGGGTTTCTATTGGTGATTATGATCGTTGAGGTGATGGTTGGTTTGTTGTGGGTTCTGGTTGTGTGGAAAGGGTGAAGGGTCGAGGTGTTGGAGAAGGGGTTAAGGGTAGGTTTGTTATGGGTGAGGGAGTGAAGGTTGTAGGTTTGTTATGGGTGAGGGAGTGAAGGTTTGGTTAGTTTCTGTAGGTGGTGTGGTTGGTTCTTCATCGGTTGATGAACTCAACACGATGGGGTCTGGTACTGTGGTTGAGGGAACTTGGATATTCTATTCATCATCAGAGGGCAAGGCCTCTGGTTCCCTTGCTTGGGTTTGTTGGGTTGATGGTGGTTGTTGTGGTGGTGATGGTTGTTGTGGTGCAGCGGATTCTGTTGGTTGTGTAGCCGCTGCCTCTTCTTTCTCCCCCTCATAAGTACCAAGACCTTGATCATCGGGGTCTGGATCATCATGTCTGCTTCATTTTTAGGGGCGGCTTGAGGAGCAGGAAGCACTGGTCCTCTTCTTCTTGCCCTTCCTGAAGGACGCGAGATACGCCTTCAGGGAGGCTTGTCTTCAACTCACCTCCATTGATTGGAGGAGAGAGGTGGTACATCGTTGTTCATCGGCCAAGTTCTAGGAAAGAATCCTCGTTGGATGGATGGCCCGATGAACAAATTTGGCACTAATCTCATTGAAAGATGAGACTAGCGCCTTAGACAGAGCCCTCAGGTCAGTTCTGGTTGCGAACTCGGTGGAGGATGAGGAGGCTTGTGGTGGCATGGAGGAGGTGGTGGATGTATATGGAGGGATGGGAAGGTTAGTGATAAGGTTTCTCACCTCTGCAGTGAATGAGGAGAAGGCTTCATCAAAGGATGGGCCTGCAGAGGGAGATGGGGGTTGATTTTGTTGTGGGATTTAGGCAAGTATGGTGGCGGGTAGTTGGGTGAGGGTTGTTTGTATGGTGGCCATTTGAGTGGTGAGGGTGGCAAGGGTTTCATTGATGGATGAGGTGGATGAAGTTTGAGGTTGAGGTATTTGGGAGGTGATGGAGGCTGGTAGTTGATGAAGATTTTGAAGGATGGTTTGGAGTTGGGTAATGATGTAGGTTAAGTTTTCATCGGCCTCAGTTGYCTGAGCCGTGAGGGTGGCGATAGATTGGATTTGGATTTGGTTTCGTTGGGTGGCTAAGGATGATATGGTATTATGTTGTTGGGTTACTGTTTGTTGGAGGATTTCGAGGCGGGATGAGTTGGTTTGGGTTTGGGTATCTATTTGGTTTAGGTGGCGTTGGAGGATGGCAAGGGATTGGTGGAGGTTTGGGGTATCGGGTGAGGGTTGGTTTTCCACAATCCCTTGTACGAGGAGTTTAAGGTAAAGGGGTAACCCCTGCAACAACAAATGCTGCAGGTTGGGCCTCTGTTCCTGAGGCGCCCTCTTGGCCTTGTGCGAAGGTAGGCCTCGAAGGACATCCATCATGTCCTTGATAGCCTTCGAGAGAAGAACTATCTCGTGATGTTGGAACATCCTCTTCCTCTTCCTCAGCTTCAGAGGCTGAGTAAGTGAAGGGGACATGTGTCCCTTTGGGTAGATCAAATACCGAGGGGAGTGGTGCATGAATTGAAGATCACTCTGAACGATCTATGGGTTCAATGTCAGAAGCAACGAATGCTTCTGTGTGTGTGAGGGGTTGTGGTGAGCCCTGAGGCGAAGGGGCTCTTGT
>NW_020201166.1:73078-74423 GCF_001531365.2 Cynara cardunculus var. scolymus | reverse complement strand
TGCATGTGCACAAATCGTCCATATCTTGTAAATGGCTTGTTCAAATGTTATGAGGTTTCTTCTAAAAGTTTATTTATTGAGTTGGGGTTGTAATTCAATTGGTCTCACTCAAAAACATTGAGTTTTGAACCCCCAAATGCTCAAAACATTGTATATGTGCATCTGAGAGTTTTTCAATAGGTAAACCCTACTTTGAACATCCATAACTCTCTAGATAATCATCGAAAATTGTTGATTTTTCTTCTGGATGTTATTTTAATGAGTTACCTTTCAAATGCCACGATTTCATTCAATATTGTGGTGATTTCAGGTTTTAATTACTCAAAATAAGATGAACATGCAATATGTCCGATTCTGACAGATTTGTATATGTGTGTTCCATCGACCATATGTATTTCAAAACTCGATGAAAAAGGATGATTCTTCTTTTAAGAGTTAACTTTATGGGTTATCTCCTACATTCAAGTGGAATCACATGAAATTATGGAGTTTTGATCTCCAAGCACCTAAAACATTATAGGTGTGCAAACTGTGAAACCACCAGTAGGTAACTATTACTTTGAATGTTAATAACTTTCTACTTACTTGTTCTTAATGTATGATTCTTCTTCTAAAACGTTCTTATATGAGTTAGGATTCATTTGAATCCAGTTTCACTCAAAAATATGATGTTTTGAAGGATGAACCAATTTATTTAAGTTAAGTGTGCAATCTATCAACTAATGACAGATGTGTGCATATGACTTTAGGGTATCATATATTCCTTTCAACTCATCCAAAATGAGTTATTCTTAGTTTAAAAGTTTCGTATAAGTGTTAGGTTTTCAATCCAACTTGAATGTCTGCAGAACACTTAGTAGAACTCTTTTAATGAATGTTTTACTATCAGGGTGTAATCTGCCATTTCAGTTATGATAAGTTGTATTGCATAAATTATTTGAATCATTATCTCATGCCCAAAATACATGGAATTTGGTCAAGAAGACTATAACTCAGTGCTATAAACCATATAAAAAGATGGGAAATTATCTCATTTTTGAAGTCTCTTTATTTTGATCATCTTTATGTATCTTAAGTTTCTATCCAGGATCAAGATTTCTGGATTGGTTGAATTTGTAAAATTTGATCTTTTATTGGATTATAGCATCATTTCCGGTATAAATTAATTCATTAATGAGCATATGGACATTATGTATATTTGGACTATGGATAATATTATGGGACATAAGTAGACAAATATGAACTTAGGATTTATTAAACCCCATAGGTAGAGATAAATCAATAAGTGATGGTTTTGGATATTCCTATTGATAGGGAATCGTTGAACTAGCGCGGTATTCGGATC
>NW_020201166.1:67615-69838 GCF_001531365.2 Cynara cardunculus var. scolymus | reverse complement strand
AATATGCGACAGCGTCGGTGGATTGAACTTGTTAATGATTATGATTGTGAAATCCTTTACCACCCAGGGAAAGCCAACGTGGTAGCTGATGCTTTGAGTAGAAAAGAAAGAAGTAGAACCATCAAAACTGTAGCAATAAAATGAATTTGATTCCTGATATTCGTAAGGAAATTGAGAAGTACCAACAAGAAGCTGTGAAAGAAGAATTTGTTAAAACAGAAAAGTTGGGTAAGATGATCTCAACCTTGGAACAGAATGATGAAGGACTTATGTGCTTTCAAGGGCAAATTTGGGTACCACATTTTGGAGATATCCGAAGTTGGATATTGAATGAAAGTCATAAATCCCGATATTTTATCCATCCAGGTACCAATAAGATGTATCGAGATTTAAAATCTTTTTATTGGTGGCCAGGATTGAAAAGAGATATAGCTCAATATGTGGAACAGTGTCTGACATGTTTACAGGTTAAGATTGAACATCAGAAGCCATATGGAAGTCTTCAATCGTTAGAGATACCTGTATGGAAATGGGATCACATTACCATGGGTTTTATTATGAAATTACCTCGAACTCCAAAGGGGTATGATGCGATTTGGATAATTGTTGATCGTCTGTCTAAATCTGCGTATTTTCTACCAATAAGAGAGAAATACTCTTTAGAAAAATTAGCACAGATTTACATTAAAGAAATTGTTACCAGGCACAGTGTTCCATTGTCTATTATTTCTGATAGAGATAGTCGGTTTACTTCCAAATTCTGGGAAGGGCTACAAAAAGCTTTGGGATCTGAAATCCGACTAAGTACAGCTTATCATCCGCAAACTGATGGACAGAGTGAAAGAACTATTCAAACTCTTGAAGATATGTTGAGAAGTTGTATTATTGACTTCGGGGGATCGTGGGAAGATCACTTGCCATTGATAGAGTTTGCATATAATAATAGTTATCATTCTAGCATCCAAGCGGCACCGTATGAAGTATTGTATGGACGTAAATGTCGAATGCCATTGTGTTGGAATGAGGTGGGTGAAAAACAGTTAACGGGTCCTGAAATTGTCCAAGAAACTTTTGAAAAGATCGAACAGATCCGTGAGAGAATCAAAACTGCACAAGATCGCCAGAAATGTTATGCAAATAATCGTCGAAAATCGATTGAGTTTGGTATAGGTGATTTTGTGATGATAAAAGTTTCGCCATGGAAAGGTGTTGTCAGATTTGGAAAGAAAGGAAAGCTCAGTCCGAGGTATGTAGGGCCGTTTAGAATATGTAAACGAATTGGGCCGGTAGCATATCAATTAGAACTACCAGAAGAGTTGAGTCTGATTCACAACACTTTTCATGTGTCGAATCTGCGGAAATGCTTGGCTGATCCAAACCTAGCTGTACCTTTGCCAGAGATTCAATTAGACAGTAGATTAAATTTTGTGGAAACACCAGAAGCCGTAATTGACAGAAAGATTAGGGTGTTGAGAAACAAAGAGATAAGTCTGGTTAAAGTACAGTGGAAGTTTCACAAAGGACCGGAAGCGACATGGGAATTGGAGTCAAAGATGAGATCAGAATATCCATGGCTTTTTGATTAAAGGAATTCTGGGACGGAATTCTTTTAAGGGGTGGATAATGTGATAACCAGATCCTGGTTATTACTCAAGGTATTTAATACGTGATTATTTGATTAAACGATTACGTGATTGCATGATAAATCGATACATGCCAGTATGTGAAGTTGAGTATTAATTGAATATATATATATATATATGTATGTATAGAAATACATGATATATATATATATATATATATTCATATGCATAAAATATATTATGCATGCATGTGTTATGAATGTATGTATGTATGTATGTATATGTGAATCTGCATGTGGGTAGCATGAGGTGGAAAGGGGGGGGGGTATGGAAGGCGATTTATCCGACTTTCCACTTTTAGCAAGTATAAAAAGGAGGTTTAGCCTCTTCATTTTCTCTCTTTGCCATTTTGAGAAAGTAGAGTGATTTAAGATAGAGTTGTCCGGATTTGCTAAAAGGAGTGATTTCAAGTTGATTTGCAAGTGTCAAGTTTCAAAAGGGTTGATTTCTAGCGTTTTGGATTCAAAAGCTTTTTAAGATGAGTGGTTTCTAAACCTTTTTGTATAAAGATTCTACTATTTTATTTGCATGCTTCGTATTGTTCTTATTTGAAAAGAAACCATGATTATATTGTCTAAGT
>NW_020201166.1:65122-66959 GCF_001531365.2 Cynara cardunculus var. scolymus | reverse complement strand
ATAGTAGTTCCCCAGACGTGGTGACTTTTGTCTGTTCTGGTCTGGAACTGGGAATGGGTACTTTCAGACGTGGTGACTTATGTTTGTTCTGATAAGTAACCCTGTTTTGATGGAGGAATAAGGGTGGCATATCAAGGAGAGGTGTACTTGGAATAAGGGTGGCATTGTCACATGTGGATATTATTATAACTATTATTATTATTACTAAATTGGATTTAATAACTTTGAGTCATCATTTCTTTGTGACWTGATGAATTAAAGATATTATTCCTATTTAGAAGTAATAATTTAGATGTAATTGAGAAGGGAAAAATGGTTTGTCATATCAGGCAAGTTTTGCCTTAAATCTTTCCTGTTAGAGGAATGGTCTTTTAATTCAAAAGTTTTGATACTGGGAATGTTGGATCTCTATTCAGAGATATTTTATTGAGGTTCTTGGATATACTTCTTTTTGTGTGATGTTGAGAACTGTATCATTTATTTGTATTACAGTATATTTCTAAGCAAAATTTCATTATCATATTTTGGTGTTCATCACCCTACGTTTGCAAAGAAGGGATTTACTCACTAGACCCGTATGGTCTAACCCTCATTTTCTGTTTTAAATTATGCAATACAGGAATAGCTGGGTCCGGGGATATAAAAGGGAAAGGGAAAATGTGATTATTTCCTAACCTGTTATCTGCTTTTGAAGATACATGTTATATTACATGTAGTAGTACAGGATTTGTTTTGGAAATTTTATATGTAAATTTTGTACATATGGTAATCTTTGTACTAGTGGGACATTTTGATGTAATTCATGTTTCTATGTAATGAAATATGTGTTTTATGCAAATGTGGTGTTTGGGGGTGTTACACTTTTTTGGCGATCCTGCGCTGTTTTGATTCTCTTACGGATCTGCTTGATCTTTTCAGAAGTTTCTTGAACAATTTCAGGACCCGTTAGCTGTTTTTCACCCACTTCATTCCAGCACAATGGCGTTCGACATTTACGTCCGTACAATACTTCATATGGTGCCGCTTGGATACTGGAATGACAACTGTTGTTATATGCAAACTCTATTAATGGTAAGTGATCCTCCCATGATCCTCCGAAGTCAATAATACAACTTCTCAACATATCTTCAAGAGTTTGAATAGTCCTTTCACTCTGTCCATCAGTCTGTGGATGATAAGCTGTACTTAGTTGAATTTCAGACCCCAGAGCTTTCTGTAACCCTCCCCAGAATTTTGAAGTAAACCGACTGTCTCTATCAGAGATAATAGACAAGGGAACACCGTGTCTGGTAACAATTTATTTAATGTAAATCTGCGCTAGCTTTTCCAAAGAGTATTTCTCTCTTATCGGTAGAAAATATGCAGATTTAGATAAACGATCCACAATTACCCAAATCGCATCATACCCCTTTGGAGTTCGAGGTAACTTCACAATGAAATCCATGGTAATGTGATCCCATTTCCATACAGGTATCTCCAAAGATTGCAGACTTCCATAAGGCTTCTGATGTTCAATCTTAACCTGTAAACATGTTAGACACTGTTCCACATACTGTGCTATATCTCTTTTCAATCATGGCCACAAGGTTTTAAATCTCGATACATCTTATTGGTACCTGGATGGATAGAGTATCGGGATTTATGACTTTCAACCAATATATCCTACTTCGGATATTTCCAAAATGTGGTACCCAGATTCGTCCTTGAAAGCACATCAATCCTTCATCATTCTGTTCCAAGGTTGAGATCATCTTACCCAACTTTTCTGTCTTTACAAATTCTTCTTTCACAGCTTCTTGTTGGCACTTCTGAATTTCTTTACGAATATCAGGAATCA
>NW_020201166.1:61893-63266 GCF_001531365.2 Cynara cardunculus var. scolymus | reverse complement strand
CGCCCCTCCTTGTCCTCCTTGGTTCCCAGTAGTTCTTCCCCGATTACCCGATGCATTACTCCCCATTGTTAACTGCGGATTTCTTAGCAAGGGGCAATTCGATCGAATATGATCCGAAGAGTTGCAATTAAAACACCTTTTGTTGGTTGGACAATTTCTGGACAAATGACTCGCTTTACCACATTTATAACATTTCCTTGGATCCATCTTATCATTACCCTGATGAACTTTCGCACTACTCTTTTGTTCAGATCGGTTGTCATATCTCACAGTCTTGGGGCCTCGAAAAGATGAAGGTCCTTCCCATTTTCGTTTCTCAACAACTTTCCCTTCTGATTGTCTATTCTTGTTTCTTTCAGTCACTTCAGCTGCCTCTACTGTTAATGGAAAAGTATTGTGGTTCATAGCAATAACAAACTCCCTAATTGAGGGCTTTAGACCCCAAATAAACTTTTCTATCTTCTTTGATTCAGTCGAAACATAATGTTCGGCAAAACGAGAGTATTCAATAAATTTTTCAGTATACTCCCGTGCTGTTTTATTTCCTTGTTCCAGCTTCAGGAAATCTTCCTCCATTTGTCTCACAGCCGTTTTAGGACATAACTGATTTTTAAATCGATCCACGAATTCTATCCATGACATAGTCTATAACACATCCGTTCTGGTAGACGATTCTACTTCCCACCAGAATAAATCATTTGACTTCAATACTGAAACAACAAATCGTACTTTATCTGTTTCCGGGCATCGGATGGTGTTAAACACAGATTCCATCTCCTTTATCCAACACATTGCTTTCACCGGATCTCTCTCTCCAGAGAAGGTTGGTGGTTTACATTTAATATCTCCTTCCCTATTATGAGTGACTGGAGCAGATGGATAAACCTCTACTCTTTCTGTTTCTACTCTAGCAGGAATCCCCATAATAGATATCAGAGTTTCTCGTAATTTTCCCATTTCCTCTGCTAACACATCTCTGGTTATATATTCTGGGTGTGGTACCGTTCCTCCCTGAACATTCCTAGAGTGGGATTCTTCCTGCTCAGAATGTATTTAAGCCCGACTCCTTCCCTGAGACTGACTTCTTCCTCTTCCTCGTCCTCTTGGTCTTCCTCGACCTCTATTTCCAGCTGTACTAGTTGGAAGATTTACCAAAGATTCTTCCCTTTCTTCGGATTATGAGCGAACTATTCTTTTAGATCTTCTAGTTTGGTTAGACATCTGTAGAATTTAATATTAAAATTCACGTATTCACATTCCCAAATATAATAAAGTATTCAAGTTCAGATATGTACCTGTAAATTTATAATTACATTGGCCAGATGTAATTACAATTTACCTTACACACTGTTCTTTCAACTTATCATATTTAT
>NW_020201166.1:59462-61358 GCF_001531365.2 Cynara cardunculus var. scolymus | reverse complement strand
ATATATATACAACAAATATATGAATACACAAGAAGATAATATCAAATCATTTTTCCACTTTCAAGCTAACCACGTAGCTATACAAATTCCATACCTTAGAACCAATCGGGTTCCATTTAATATCATTTCAAACCTTTTCTTATCAAATGAGGTTAAAACAAAGATTTCAGGCCAAACCTGACGTTTTCTTCTCAATAACATCCAGACTATGATTTCCAATAAGAACCTTGATCCTAAATCTTTAAATCACAAAGAAATAAAGATTCCAGAACACGGTAGTCTTATGGGATATAATAGAAAATGTTATATAAGATCACACACAGACAATGACACCCTTATATCAAATGTACACCTCTCCTTGATATGCCACCCTTATATCAAATGTACACCTCTTCTTGATATGTCACCCTTATATCAAATGAACACCTCTCCTTGATATGTCACCCTTATCACTTCATCAAAATATTTATAAAATAATTCCGAATAGACCTCAGTCATTGGAATTGTTATCAGTCTGAAAACATTTATATCAAAACTTCATTTTTAAGATAAAATAACAATTTCTTTTAAAAACCCAAAATATCATCACAAATCTGGTCAACAAGTCCGGTCAACAATCATTCGGTTAACAAGTTCGGTCAACAAATCCGGTCAACAATCATCCGGTTTAGATACTTTGAATAAAATCCACTTTGTCCGGACATCTAATCCGGTCAACACACGAAATATTCTTTGAACGGTTTACACTTAGAATAAATTCACATTTGAACGGATAACAATAAACCGCTCACCACTTGATCGTATTCCTACTTCTTAGTATAAAATCATAAATAATACTACCAATTATAAACCGTTCAACACTCAACCGGTTTACCAACTCCGGACAACAAACCGCTTATGGCTTGTCCGGTTTAAACTAGTCCGGTCAATAAGCCGCTCAAGGCTTATCCGGTTTAAGAACAATTCGGACAATAAACCGCCTAAGGTTTGTCCGGTTTAAATGCTTATCCRGTCACCCTTTGTCCGGATAAACACTTAGACAATATAATCATGGTTTCTTTTCAAATAAGAACAATACGAAGCATGCAAATAAAACAGTAGAATCTTTATACAAAAAAGTTTAGAAACCACTCACCTTAACAAGCTTTTGAACCAAAAATGCTTGAAACCAAATCTTGAATCTTCAAACACATGGACTCCGGATAAAACACTCTCTAAAGCACTCAAATTTACTCAAAATAGCAAAGAGAGGCAAAAGAAGAGGTGAAGCGCTATTTATTCTTCCCAAATAGGGAAAGGTCGGCTAATCGCCTTATTTCCCCCCTTTCCACCTCATGCTTCCCACATGCATACATATATTTACTTACACATGCATACTCCATGCATAATCTTGCATGCATAAAAAAATATATATATATATATACATATTCAATTAATACACAACTCCACATATACTGGCATGTATCGATTTATCATGCAATCACGTAATCATTTAATCAAATAATCACGTATTAAATACCTTGGGTAATAACCAAGATCTGGTTATCACAAATAATTAATATTAATAAGGATTATATTTACAAAAAGTCAAAAAAAATCTTTTCAACTAGCTTATGTCTATCCAAACATGTACCCAAAAAATAAGTTAGCTTATGTTTGTCAAACAATGCCTATTTTTGACAAAATAACTGATAATTGATAACCTAACTGATGAACAAAACATGTTTAACAAAACTAGCCGATAAACATACAAAATGACCAAAAATGACATCTTAAAAAATTAGCCAATTACAATATGTTATAATATAATTAACATAAATATTTAGTAATAGAATATGTTAACTAATATAAAGAAGAAAGTAAAGAAAAAAATTAAATAATATAATATGTTGATAA
>NW_020201166.1:55385-58186 GCF_001531365.2 Cynara cardunculus var. scolymus | reverse complement strand
AATCATGAACATGCTTGCACAAACGGATTAATTTTTTTGAAATTATTTCACTAAATCTTATCAATATTTTATTTTTGGAATGCAAATCAATATTAATTATTTTATTTGAAACGGTTGCATTTTAAAAATTAAAATTTAATTTTAAATTAAGAATTGACTAACATACCCTTTTAATTAGGGTTGTAAACGAACCGAACGTTCAGCGAACCATTCGTGAACCGTTCGGCGGGAAGTTCATTTATGTTCGTTTATTTAATAAATAAACGAACATGAACAATTTTTTGTGTTCGTTTAGTTAAACGAACGAACATGAACAAGAGTCTCGTTCGTTCATTTATGTTCGTGAACGTTCGTTCATTTACCGTTCGTTTACGTTCGTTCATTTACCGTTCGTGAACGTTCGTTCATTTACCGTTCGTTTACGTTCGTTCATTTATCGTTCGTTTACGTTCGTTTATGTTCGTTTATATATTAAATTTAATATACAATCTTTTATTTATTTACTTTGAATTCAAGTAATAGTTATTTATGTTCGTTTAGCCCGTTCGTTTAGCCTGTTCGTTTATGTTCGTTTATGTTCGTTTAGCCCGTTCGTTTATGTTCGTTCGTTTAGCATGTTAACGAACGAACATAAACGAACAAGAACACACTTTATTTCTAAATGAACGAACACGAACACAAAGATTTTCGTTCGTTTACCGTTCGTGTTCGTTCGTTTGTTCGGTTAAGTTAAACGAACGAACATGAACAAGCCTCCGTTCGTGTTCGTTCGGTTCGTTTACAGCCCTACTTTTAATTTGATTTTAATTGTATAATTAATATATTAAAATGATTGGTTGAGATTGGTTCTCACAATTACCACAAACAACTCAGTTCTCCCTTGAATAGGCCCCTATATATATATTATATATATATATATATATATTATAAATTTTGGATTTGTTGAAACAATTTTTTTTTTAAATATATCTCGGTCTACTACCCTATCTGTCTTGTTAATTGGGTGAAAGAAGATACGATGAAAGAGAATTAAGGTACATCCAACATAACCATGGATTAATATGTCTATTTTTTATTATTATTATTTTTTTGACATAAATAACCTTTCGTGGGATGAAACCAAAATATATGGTGAAACCCGATTGACTTATTTAGGTTAACAAAATCTATATATATATATATAAGGAGAAACCAAGGTTGATGATTTGGCTTCTTATAAGGGTTGAAAACTTATTTATCTTTTTTTTTCATTCATCCTCCTTTAATCTTTTTTTTAATTTCACATTCTAATTTCTATAAACATTGATTATCATTTATGTTTGCATTTAACACAATCTTTTCATTTTCCCAAACTCTTCTTCATAAATTGTTCATTATTCAATCTATTTTTTTCCATCTTCATCACTTGATTTGTTTTTCATTTCATTTTTCTCCATTTCTATCACTTGATTTCTTTTTCATTTTATAAATTGTTATTTTTCACCAAATCTATTTTCAAGTTTATTTCGAGAAGACCAATTCAGGTATGCGTTCYTTTCTATTTTTGTTGAGATTTTAGAATTTTGTTTTTTTTTTACTTTTCTCTTCTATGATTTTCCAAAGTTTTCTCGATGAAATGGAGAGTTTGTTTTTTACAACACTTTTAGATTTTTCATGGCAATAATGGTTCGATTAATCGTCTGATGATAGAATCTTGAAAATATTACAAACCATGAAGTAGCCTCAACAAATTTCAACATATTTTTGTAATGGTTATCTTTTTCAAGTATACTTTGAGAAAACTAATGTGTGTATGTATTCCTTTTGACTTTTACAGATATTTTTTAAGTTTTTATGTTACAATTTTTCATGTAGCATCACCAAACTTCAACATGCCATTTTTAATGGTTATATTTTTTTTTCAGGTTTATTTCGAGACGATTAATCCGAGTATGCAATTTTTCCTTAATTTTGTTAGGATTTTAGAGGTTTTCTTTAACTAATGTCTTCTACATTTTTCTTAAGTTTTTTTTCCAATAGAACCAACAATATGTTTTTAACAATTATTTTAGAGTTTGGTTGACAACAACTACTCCTCATGGAATATTGAGAAACCAAGTTTCATGAAAAACCATCTTTCATATTCATCTTTTATTTTATCATTCTTATTTTACATTAAAATGTTTTCAACATACAATTGTTGAAACTTTTTTTTTTTAAATTCTATTTATTTTTAAAATATTTTCAACCGCATTAATCGTTAAAAGATTTCATTTTTGTAATTTAAATAATATATATATATATTAAAAGAACAACCAATAATGATAATGTGGATTCATATATCAAAGATAATATTGATTCTTATTAGTTTAATATATACATATGATCATCGACTCATTTAGCTAACTTCAATAATTTTAAAAAGGATTATTGTCACCATGCAACGCATGGTGTCAAACACTAGTTAATACTAATTTGTTGGTCAACAAAAGAATATGAGTATCTATATAATATTATAAAGCATTTAATAAAAATTCTTAAAAACGATTTTTTATGCACGATATACTGTTTATTGATACATATTACTTAAAATTTAAGATCAAAAGTAAATTGTGCATAAGTACAACTTATTAAAGCTCCATACTTGAATTCGTCTAACTAACTGCAGATAAACATAATCAAATATTGGATAAACATCTCATTTAAAATATAAAAAATCTAAAATATAATTAAGATAATCATTGAATTCTAATAGAATATTTAAGTATATTATCTTTTTAAAATGTTATATTATTAAACCAAAAATAAATTATTTCGTTATT
>NW_020201166.1:50276-52960 GCF_001531365.2 Cynara cardunculus var. scolymus | reverse complement strand
TGTACAAGAACCAGTGGATCGATGTTTCTCCAATTCCAGGAGCTCTTGTTGTGAACGTCGGAGAACATATGAAGGCAATCTCTCCCTTCTTCTCTCTTAATTATAGTGCATATTTTGAAACCAGACCAAATGTGTCTAGCTGTCTCACACCTGAAAGTGAGATCTGGAGGATGACATGTAGGATACTTGCACTCTACCTTGAGGGGTAGAGAGACTATTTCATAGTGCACATTTTATTCTTTACAAAATAAACATGATTAATTAAAATTAGGAATTGTTTATTTTAGGGAAAATTGTATTAAAATAGAACCAATTTTCACTTGATTTCTATTTTGGGATCCAACTTTTAAAATCGTCATTTTGGGGAACTAACTTTCATCTAATTCATATTTTGGGGAACCAACTTTCACATTATTCCTATTTTTGGGAACCAACTTGCAAAATAATTATAGAAAAATAACTAAAATTTGTTTTTTTTTCAAAAATTAATGCAATAAAATATATTTTTCATTTCAAATCTCGTTTTTTTTAAATTCAGATATCAAATTGAAGAATTTTTTGAAAAAAAAAATCCAAATTACCACGATAAAAATTGTTTTTTTACTAATGCAATAAAAAAACCAATTTAATAGAAAAAAATTAATTGATGCAATAAAAATAAATATTAAATATCACATTCAAGATTTTTATATTTAACCAATATGTGTCAATATTAAAGTTTAAATCAAATTTGGCAAATCCAACCAAAAGTTTGATAGAGACCCGTTAATGACGATTTTAAAAGTTGGTTCCCCAAAATAGGAACCAGGTGAAAGTTGGTTCCAATTTAGTGTAATTTTCCCATTTTTCTATAATTATTTTGCAAGTTGGTTCCTCAAAATAGGAATCAGGTGCAAGTTGGTTCCCTAAAATGACGATTTTGAAAGTTGGTTCATCAAAATAGGAATCAAGTGAAAGTTGGTTCCTCAAAATGCGATTTTGAAAGTTGGTTCCCCAAAATAGAAATCATGTGAAACTTGGTTCCATTTTGATGCAATTTTCCTTTTATTTTAACACAAACCGGATGAGCACTGACACGTAATACAATGGTTGGGTAAGATGTTCGGTTTGTATAACTATTTCTTAGTGTTTTGTGGTAAGTGGTTATCGATAAGATACCTTTTATCATTGACCCGTGAAGTGAAATAATTATGTTGACTCAGTGCTCGATCAACACCATGAGTCACATAAGTCTTTAGGTAAACTAGGTGATGCTGAGTGAATCGGTCCTAACGAGAAGTAGGAAAACATGTCTTTAATATGTCTGAACATAAAACACTAGTTTTTTTCTAACTCGACTATTAAAGCTTATTGTATTAATACGGGGCGTTAATTTGATGGAGGTTTTCAGCTACTTACGAATGGCAAGTTTGAGTGCGCGTCACACAGAGTTTTAGCSAAAAAGGTTGGTCCAAGAATATCAGTGGCATCGTTCCTTAAGGTACCACCGACACAATCCTCTATGGTCGTTGAACCTATCAAAGAGTTGCTTTCGGAGGAGAATCCAGCGAAATATAGAAGCACGACCGTGGGAGAATTTACGAACTATTTCCAAACAAAGGGACTCAATGGTGTTTCGGCTGCTTTGCATTTCCAGATCTAGAAAGAACATCAAGAACCAAGATTGGATGCGCAAGAAAATTTAATCTTTTATATTATGATCTATAAGAAAAACTATACTTGGATTATGGTTTGAATTCCTGAAAATATGCAAGTATTTATAACTGCAATACAACTAAAATAATTGTTGGTTCTTTTTGCGTGTGACAGACCCTGAAATTTCTTTAAACGTGTGCATCTTTAAGGTGGATTAAAGGTTTCGTAAAATCATGGTTTGACGTGAAGAGAAAGTTAACACGGTTTGAAAACTGAAGAAAGTAGTGAGTTTGAGATTCAAGAGATTTAATCCTCATTTTGCACCCTTGATATCAATTTTTATAAACTTTATATATTTGGTATCAATTATTTTTCTTTCATTTTTAGTTTTATTACTTCATATGTATTTACTTTGTGTGTGTGTGTATGTATGTATATTGACGCTTTAGAGGATGCCTTGGGAAAAGTCATGGCCTCGCAGTAACTCCTAAGGCTTGAGGCTTGAACTTGTTGTCACGCCACGCCTCACATCATTTAGAACCTTGCTTGGAAACATCAAAATTTTATTCAACGCAATGAAAATAACACAATGTCGCTAAAGTGAAACAATTTTAGTATTGTTTGACAATGTGAAAACAAAACAAAGTTGACGTGAATTTGATGTCAAATTGAAACACTAAAGTGTTCTTTCATATGGTGAAACAATAAATTGTTGTTTCACAAGGTGAAACAATGTAGTGTTATTTTAGAATTTTAAAACAAAACAAACCGAAGTTGACAGTGAAATATGAGGTGGACCAATAAAGTGTTGGTTTATAATGTGAAACAACACAATGTTGCTAATATAAAAGAATGTACTGTCGTTTCACATGGTGAAACAATATAGTGTTGTTACACAAGAAACAATATAGTATTGTTTCACAATGTAAAAGGAAACAAAAAATGATGTGAAATACAAAAGTAATGTTTCACAAGGTGAAACAACATACGAGTTAAATCATTTCTATTATTTCATGTAAAAATTGCAATTATTAGAAAAATGTCAAAAA
>NW_020201166.1:47171-48403 GCF_001531365.2 Cynara cardunculus var. scolymus | reverse complement strand
AAAGATTCTTGTACTAAGGGACCTGAATGGTAAATGAATATGTATTTCTTTGGTATGAAATATGTGTTACATGCAATATGTGGATTGGGGCGTTATAGAATGGTATCAGAGCCTAGTTTAAGAGATTTAGGTATTCATAGCATGATACCTAAACTTAAACTGTCATTTGCATGTTAAGAGTCCGGGACATTATTAGTATCACTGGGAATAAAATATAATGGGTTAAAGAGAACAGTATGTAAGGTGAATTCGAATTACAAATGACCAATGTAATTATGAATTACAGGTACATATCTATACCTGGACACCATATTATATTTGGGAATGTGAATACGTGATATTTAATACTAAAATATCTGCAGATGTCTAATCAATCACAAAAGTCAGAGAGAACTGCCCTTCATGTATCTGAAGAAAGGGAAGAGTCACCTGTTAATCTTCCAACTAGCATGTCCARAAATAGAGGTCGGGGAAGACCAAGGGGACGTGGTAGAGGAAGAAGTCAGTCTCATGGAAGGGGTCAAACTGAAATACATTCTGAACATGAGGAATCCCACTCTGGGAATGCTCAACAGGAACAAAGGCAACAATTAGAGTTTATAACAAGAAATGATTTAGCAGAATAAATGAGAAAACTGAAGGAAACTCTAATATCTATTATGGGACTGCCAGCTAGAATAGAAACTGAGCGAATTGGAATTAATCCTCCAGCTCCTTCAGCAGGCAGCAATAATCGGGGAGGAGATATAAAGATGTTTCTAACATGTAAACCTCCAATCTTTTCAGGAGAAAGAGATCCAGTTAAAGCAATGTGCTGGATAAAAGAAATTGAATCAGTGTTTAACACTAGTAGATGTTCTGAAGAAGATAAGGTTAGATTTGCAGTATCTATGCTCAAATCTAATGCCTTATATTGGTGGGATGTGGAGCCCTCGGCACAACCAAATATACTGCAAACAATGTCTTGGGAGGAATTTGTGAGTAAATTTAAAACACAATTCTGTCCTATGATAGCAGTAAGACAAATGGAGGAATATTTTCTTAAGTTAGAGCAAGGGAGAGATATGTGCGGGAATATACAGAGAAATTTATTGAGTTTTCCCGATTTGCTGAGCATTATGTATCTTCAGAATTCCGAAAAGTAGAAAGATATATTTGGGGTTTAAAACCTTCTATCCGAGAGTTAGTGATTGCTATGAACCCTGAAACTTTCTCTTTGGCCGTTAATGCTG